>NC_065450.1:10310634-10613268 GCF_917563875.1 Diabrotica virgifera virgifera
TGCGCAATTAATAAAATCGATTCATGTCTGTAATCAATTAAACGTACAAGTTTTCATTTTTCTAAATAGTTTGTTTTTAATTTTTCAAAACGAAAAAATGGAATTCAAAATGTTCATTAAAATGAAATTCAAAAAACGAAAAACTTTTAAATCTCTTTTTTTAGAAACCGGTACATCCTTCCGCCTTAGAACAAGAGTACCTTTTAGTACTAGAATACCTTACAATTTATTCTAGTACCTAATAGAATACCTCACAAGTTAGAGTCAAAAATGCCTAAAAATCAAACACAAAAAAGTTGTGCAATGAAGTAACCGTTGTTCTGCCCAAAACGGACACCTATGACCGGTACTATAAATTAGAAATGGATGGAATCAATTTATCTCTGGAAGATAAATATGCATACTAATTTTTGTTGTTCTATATAGAAGCGTTCCGAGGGTATTGAAAAACGAATTACCAGACGACATCTTTAAATAGCTCTAGCTTCCTTAGGAAGCATTTTCGAACTAGGTCATCATCATTCTCTTTGCCTTATCCCTATGCGGGGTCGGCTTCCCTAACTGCATTTCTCCACACCATTCTGTCTTGGGTCATATCAATGTTAATCCCCTTTACCAACATGTCCTGCCTTATCGCCTCCCCCCAGGTCTTCTTTGGTCTTCCTCTCCTACTCCTTCCAGGAATCTGCACTTCAGCTATTCTTCGTATTGGGTGATTAACGTCTCGACGTTGAACATGACCGAACCATCTTAACCTATGCTCTCTCATTTTGGCATCAATTGGTGCCACACCTAGACTTCCCCTAATATACTCATTTCTAATTTTATCCTTCTTTGTCACTCCAGTCATCCATCTAAGCATTCTCATTTCCGCCACATGCATTCGTTGTTCCTCTTTCTTTTTCACTGCCCAACATTCAGTTCCGTACATCATAGCCGGTCTTATGGCTGTTTTATAGAATTTTCCCTTCAGCTTCATTGGAATTTTTCTGTCACACAACACACCACTCGCTTCTTTCCACTTCATCCATCCAGCCCTAATTCTACTGCATGCATCTCCATCTATTTCTCCATTACTCTGTAATACCGATCCTAGGTACTTAAAACTATTGCTTTTCACAATCATTTCACCATCCAAAGATACCATTTTATTTGTAGTAGCTCCATCTTTAAATGAACATTCCAAATACTCTGTTTTTGTCCTACTAAGCTTTAAACCTTTTTCCTCCAGAGCTTGTCTCCACTGTTCCAGTTTTTGTTCTAAGTCTCTTTCACTATTTCCTACTAACACGACATCATCAGCATACATTAAGCACCATGGAATGTTACCCTGTAGTTTCGCTGTTATCTGGTCCAAAACTAACGAGAATAAATACGGACTAAGCACAGAGCCTTGGTGCAATCCTACTTTCACATGAAATTTATCAGTCTCTCCCACACCTGTCCTAACACTAGTCGTTACTCCCTCATACATATCCCTCACAATCTTTACATATTCACCAGGGACTCCTTTCTTATTGAGTGCCCACCACAGAATCTCTCGAGGAACTCTATCATATGCTTTCTCAAGATCAATGAATACCATATGAGCGTTTGTTTCTTTACTCCTGTATTTTTCCATCAACTGCCTTATAATGAAAATTGCATCTGTTGTTGATCTACCCTGCATAAAGCCAAATTGATTCTCGGATATTTCGGTCTCTTCACGTATCCGTCTGTCAATTACTCTTTCCCATATTTTCATGGTGTGGCTAAGCAGTTTTATAGCCCTGTAGTTTGTACATTGTTGTATATCTCCCTTGTTTTTGTAAACAGGTACCAGTATACTGCTTCTCCATTCGTCTGGCATTTGTCCGACTTCCATAATTCTATTAAATAGACCTGCTAGCCACCTTGTTCCTGTCTCTCCCAATGCTCTCCATACTTCCCCAGGAATATCATCTGGTCCTACCGCTTTTCCTTTCTTTATTTTTTGAAGCGCTTGAGCCACTTCCTCGTTGGTTATTTTGGTGACCATTGCTGCTACTGTCTCCGTTGACTCTACAGGCTGTCTGTCAAATTCTTCATTTAATAAGCTGTCAAAGTACTTTCTCCATCTCTTTTTGACTTCCCTTTCGTGAACTAGTATTTTATTATTTTCATCACGGATACATCTAATCTGATTAAAATCTTTTGCTTTCCTTGCTCTCTGTTTGGCTATTTTATATATCTTCGTTTCGCCTTCCCTGGTATCAAGTTGATCATATAGGTTTGAATACGCTTCTGCTTTGGCTTTTGCTACTGCTACTATCGCTTCCTTTTTCGCCACCATATAGTTTTGAAGATCTGTGTCGGATCTGGTTTCTTGCCACTTTTTATATAATTTTCTCTTCTCTTTTATTTTTCCTTGTACTTCGTTTGACCACCACCAAGTCTCTTTATCCTCAAACTTTTTTCCTGACGTTTTCCCAAGTATTTCAATAGCAGTCTCTCTAATACTACTGGCCATTTTTCTCCAAATTGTATTAGGGCTTCCTTTCATGTTCCAACATATTTTTCTACTATTCTTCTCCTGAATAGACCTTCTTTCTCATCTTTCAGCAGCCACCATTTGATTTTTTGTGGTCCTCTCCGATATTTTTGTTTAGTTTCGCTTTTTACTTCGATGTCCAGAACAAGCAGCTTATGTTGTTGGCTTACTGTCTCACTCACTATTACCTTGCAGTCCTTGCATTCACGTATGTCTTCTTTCCGTATCATGAAGTAGTCTATTTGGGATTGATGTTGTCCACTTTTGTAGGTAATAAGTTGAGTTTCTCTCTTTTTAAAGAATGTGTTAACAATCGCCATATCCACTGCTGTTGCTAATTCAAGCATGTCATCTCCAGCTTCATTTCTAGTTCCAAAGCCTAATCCCCCATGTATTGTTTCATATCCTGTCTTGGTTTGGCCCACATGTGCATTGAAATCACCTCCTATTATAACTTTCTCCTCTGCTGGAATATCACTCAGTACGTCTCCTAATTGATCATAGAAAGCTCTTCTTTCATTCTCACCCAGACCTGTTTGGGGAGCATACACACAAACAACATTCAATACCTCTTTATCAATTACAAATTTCACTGACATCATTCTATCACTCGTTCTTACAACTTCTACTACGTTATCTTTCATTTCACTATCAGCAATTATACCAACTCCATTTCTAGTGTTACTACTCCCTACATACCACAATTTGTATCCTTCACCTAGTTCTTTCGCCCTTTGTCCTTTCCACCTAGTTTCTTGAATACAAGCAATTTGAACTCTTCTTCGTTTGAGCGCATCCACTAACTCCAGACTCTTACCTGTAAGACTACCAAGATTCCAAGACCCTATCCTGATTTTTCTAACCTGCAATGGTGTTCCCCCTGAGATAGTCCTCACCCGGAGATCCGAACGGAGGCTCATTTTACTTCCGGAACATTTTACCTCAGGAGATGCCATCATTTCAGTATAAGTTTTTACTGCGTTTGGAGAAGGTCTTTTCATTATTATGGCCTGAAAAGATTTTTGGA
Source organism: Diabrotica virgifera virgifera (assembly GCF_917563875.1). NCBI lineage: Eukaryota > Metazoa > Arthropoda > Insecta > Coleoptera > Chrysomelidae > Diabrotica > Diabrotica virgifera. Next base: position 10,314,171 of record NC_065450.1, read on the forward strand.
TATTTGATGCCTGAATGCCTTTTCTATCAGCACCATACCCTGCCCTGCACGTTTAGCCAATACACCACCAATGCAACCAAAGTGCAGTATTACCCCACACCCGCCTGCATTTTTCTGTATAGGCCAGGATCCCTACTGTAAGGACTGCCCTATAAGCCAATGTATTGTTGCCCGTATCCCGCCGCTAGGAGGCACGTACTTTGGTTATTTCGGGATACATCTTTTTTTTTTTTTTTTTTTCGAACTAGGTCAATTGGGTTAAATGATCATAAAATTATCTGAGGAATCTCATGTCTTTATTTTTCGGTAGAGTTTGTGGACACCCTGTATAAACTGCGCGGCATAAGTTAGGAATATTGTCAATAAACTATAATCAACTGATAAAAGTTATTATTGTTTTTAAAATTAAGCATATTTTATAGGTATTTCAAAAAAATTTATTTCTTCCAACAAAAAATATATGAAAAATAATAAATAGCCATAAAAAATAAAAATTAAATTTGGCATTAATAGACATTATGCCTATTATTATTAATTGTCATCAATTATTGCTTGACTCCTACATGGTAGGGATGGCAGTTTTTGTCAAAACACCGGTTTTCGGTTATACCGTTTTTTTTTACTTACGGTTTAACCTAGCGGTTATAACCGGTCAAAAAACCGGTTATTCCAAAAACTGGTTTCGGTTTTTTGAATCAATATTCAAAAAACCTACCTACCTACCCAATAGGTTAAAACGTTACATTTGTATTGCACTTTAGTTTGTGATACTCCACATGCCCATTTTTAATATAAAATCCGTTTTCGATATATTGCAAAAAATATATTTTCATTTTGGAACTTCTAAGGACAGCAACTTTTTTATATACACTTTTGTACTAAGGTAAGTCAGGTTTAATCGATCTATTTTTGGTCCCAGAATATGTGATTTATGCCCGGTTGCACCAACATATCTTAAGCTTAAGTCGAGAATATCATAAGAATTAATATATTTCAGTTACTGCGAGAGTAATTAAAGAATATGTATAAACATTAAACAAATCAAGAATTATTGATGAATTTAAACAAACAATATTTTTTCTTCGAATACCTTATTTTTTTTAAGAAGTAATTTATCCGGTTTTTACTGTAAAAAGGAAAAACCGGTGAAAACCGGGAAAAAAAACAACCACTAAAACCGGTTATCTCGAAATAAAAAAACCGGTTTTAGGTTATAACCGGTAGGTTTTTCCCATCCCTACTACGTGGCATACTATTTATTAAATTATCAAGATATTATTGAAAAATGTTTCCCCATAACCATGGTAAGTAAAAGTTCTGTAAGTTGCTGAAGGGTCTGTGGAGGGGGAAAGTGATCTCTAGGTCTCCTTTGTAGCATGTCCAAGAAGGTTCATTGGGATGGAGGCCTGGAGAGCGCGGTGGTGGTGCCTAATGAGGAAATACATGCAAATCTCTACTCTCGTCGACAACTCCAGATCTCACGATTCATAGTGTCCTGACAAAATGAGAGATCTGTTTTAACACCAATGTAGATTCCAGCCGAAACCATAACACCACCACCTCCAAATGGATGAACCATCTGACACGGTTTTGAATTATTGGTACCCTTGGGTTCGTACACGTACTAGAAAGCTACCTAAAATTCAGCAAAATCCAGACTCATGTGAGAACAATACTGAATGCCATTCATCTCTCCAATTAAAATGTGCCCTAGGCCAATCTAATCTTTAACGCCGATATCTTAAGGTCAACGGTACACGTCTCAAAGGATGCCTAGATTTCAAACCAAATGTTTTTAAACGTCTTCGAATACTATCATCTTGAGGGCGCCGTGACAGTATTCGTGCAGTAAAAAAGGATTACTTTGCGCAGTTAGTTTAACATGTATTTGATTAAGTTGATTAACTGTATTTGTAGGGGAGAGTTGGACAAAACCAGGCAGGTTGAGAAAACCGGGTACCCCTTAATTATATTCTTCTAACTGTCTGTTGCTATCTATCAGACAATGTTAAAATTAGTGTCCCTTTACCGCCAACAGTCGCGTGTATTCATTTCTGCTTCATTTGAGTAATCTGCGCCGGAGCAGTAAGACGTCACCTGTTTTTTGATGCAGCAAACTCGATTTTAAAGGTAAGTTTATAGTTGCTTTCTCATCTATTGAACAACTAACGGTCATTTCAAAATTTATTACATGTAACCTAGTATATTACCTTTAATTTGGCCAAACATTTTGAATACTATTTTAGAACTTAAAAATTTAAATAATATTTAATATCTTGTTTACGAGTTTGACAAAACCGGGTAGTCCGAAAATCGAAAAACCGGGTTGTTACTTAAAGTTCCTGCGGTGGAATTTTTGCTTTTAGTTAACTACAACATGTGGCTTCTTCTATTGGAGAAACTAGTAAAAAAGCTAGTAGGAAAAATTTAAAAACTGCTGTCGTGAAAAAATTAAAACTAAATAAACTGGACAATAAAAAGGAAAAACGTGGTAAAGCGGGCTGCACCAAAAACAAAATTGGTTCCGAAATTACCGATTGCAGATTCTGAGATTTTGGAGGAAGAAGATAATAATGACGATGCGTGTCTATATTACATACAATGAACTATTTTCATATTCTAAGGCGAGGGAAGGCTGGATAAAATGTGTGTCTTGCACCAAATGGGATCATGAAGCCTGTAGTGCCTATGATGATGTAGATGAAATTTTTATTTGTGACTTCTGTTCATAGATTTTCGATTTATGTTGACATACTTTCAATAAATAATTTATTTTCTGTCCATTAGTCTGTTTACAAGGTAATTAAGTTTCTACCCGGTTTCATCATACCGGTTGGACAAAACCGGATATTTTGCAATATTTTCATAAAAATAAAAAAAATTAAAATTAAAGAAAATTTATAAAAATTGACATGGGCATATCAAACTTAAGTCATTTGAGCATATTTCATTCTGCAGCAAACATTTGCTACTCTAACATAGCACAAGATACAGACGGTTTTTGGAATGGTACCCGGTTTTGTCATACTCTCCCCTAAGCTCACGAGGAAGAGGTAGAGCCGAAAACAGCGCTTAACAGCCGAAAACAGAAAGACATCGCCACTAAGCGCCATCTCATTTGATGACTCAGAATAGACACCACTTAGTGCCTTTGAACTGAACTCGTTCCTAGCGTTAGCTAGTCCCGCACTATTGAGGGGTCCACTGCTCAGACCTTTCCACCTGGTCCAATCTAGGACGTCATCAGTAATAGCTTTGACGGTTTTTTATCTGCTTTATTTACTGAAACAGTATATTTTAGGTCACCCTTGTGGTTAACTTCCTTCAAGACTTAGAAGTATGGCTGTTTTGCCACAAAGTTTCCGTTACTACGGATTATATGACCATTGTTCGTAGTACCTTAGTCGATTTTCATGTGTTTTATTCCTCATTGGCGCAACTTACATAATTTTCCTAATATCCTCGGTATTGACGTGATCAAGCTGGAATATGCCTAATATTCATCTCAGCTTCTTCATTTCCATGACATGCATAACCTGTTCTTGTTTTTCTCTGGCTGGTCTATTATTTTTTCCATATAGGACAAACATTCCTGGTGGGACAACATTTTTGTATACTTTTGCCTTTTTTTAGTCCATGTGGTGAGACCCCTCCCGGCTGAAAAAATTCTGATTCGGTTTCTTTGTGGATTCCTATTTAAAAATGTCCCCTTTAAACAAATCTGAAGGGTGTCGGGGGAATTTTTGGGCAGAATTTGTTTAAACAATTTTTTAAAACAAATACAAACGATGAAGTTGTTTGCTCTGAAACATATATTTTTAGGTTATTTGGGTCATTCTAAACAAGAAAGGTATCTTGTAATTTTTCTCCAAAATTGGTAGTTTTAGAGTTATAGGCGATTTAAAATCTGAAAAATGCGAAAATACGCATTTTCGAAGCTTAAAAACTCATACTTAAATTAGTATTTTTGAGCTTGCCAGATACTTCAATTGAAGACTAAACATTCAGCTTCAAGATATTGAAGAATGATCGCGTCCAACCTTAATTTATACTGTTGTTTTTAAATTGTTAAATATGCGTGAAAATAGATTTTTGAAACAGAGCGCGCCGCACCGGCAGAAAAATTGGATGGACATGGACTACTTAATATAACAATTAAAAAACCAACGGTTTAGATTAAGGTTAGATGCGATCACTCTTCAGAATCTTGAATCCTAATGTTCAAGCTTCAATTTAAGTATCTGTCAACCTCACAAATACAAATTGAAATACGAGTTTTTAAGCCTCGAAAATGCGTATTTTCGCATTCTTCAGATTTTAAATCGCGTATAACTCGAAAAATTTACAAGATATCTTTCTTATTTAAAATCACCCACAAAAATTAAAAATATATGTTCCAGAGCAAAAAACCGTGATCTTTTGTATTTGTTTAAAAAATGTTTAAACAATTTCTGCCCAAAAATTCCGCCCGGCACCCTTTAGATTTGTTTAAAAGGGATATTTCTGAATAGGAATCTACAAAGAAACCGAATCAGAAACTTTTCCAGACGGGAGCGGTCTCACCACATGGACTATTTGAGTCAGTCAAGAATTTGACGATCGCACCATACTTCATATATTATTGGTTCCAGATACTTAAATTTCTTCACTTTCTTAAGGTGCTCACTGTCGATGATGATTGTGACATAGTTTGACATACACTTCTTGACTTTAAGCGGCATTTCCTAGTATTCGAGCAGTATGTAGGTATATTTACTTCAACGTCTGGTCTACGACAAATGTCTGCTTTGAACATGCAAATATCTATAATGGATGTTATCATTAGGTAGTAGATTCTCTCCTTATATTATTTTTGTTTATTCTGTGGTATTTTTTTGAAAAATAAAGTATTTTGTTTTGCACAACCACAATTTTTTTTACCTTGATGCCTGTGAGGCACCATGTAAACACTGCACATGTATGAAAAATCCATGCAAGGACTTAAAGATTAATGTGTACTACAAAACCCAGTTTTACATGGCATCTTGTTACACAACTCTTTTTATATAATGTGACATACTCTTTTTGGGTTTCCTTGTAACCCTGCATGTTATAAAATCAAGTTATATAAAGGTTAACCATACTAAAATATTATCAAGTTTTTTGTTAAATTCCAAATTTCATGTTTAACTATAATATAGAATCTGTATTTTTTTTGAAATACGTTCGTCTAAAAGTTCATTTAAAACTTTAACATTGTTTAATACGCCAGTCAATGGGAGCAAAAAGAGGATATAACCTCCGAATTCTATCCTACTGCATGGATTTTAATGAAATTTTGGAAATAGGCTCTACTTATCTCCTAATTAAAAGTCTACCGTAAGCCAATGTGTGCCTTTATCTTGGGGGTGGTTCCCACCCCTTCTCGGGGGTAGAAAATTTCTTGGTTAAAATAACGACGAAAGTTGCTAGAGAACTTAATTTTAAGCAAAAACGGTTCCATAATTTTTTTTGAAAAGTCATAGTTTTTGAGTATTCGTGGTTGAAAATTTGCCATTTTCCTTGAAACATAACATATTTTTGAAGGATTTTTTGCAAATATCTTAAAAACTATGCATCTAACTAGAAAAACTGTATAAAACATTTTTGTAGCTTATAAAAAACCAAAGAGGCTAGTTTCTTCATAAATCTTCTAGTTTTAATATAAAAAGAGACATGCTAGGTGAAAATAGTTTGTTTATTTGGTGCAAGTTCAAATCGTTGTACCTATTCAACTTGAAATAACAGACAAATGGTCGATTTTAGGTGTATAATGTTACCAACAATTGTTGTAGTGATTAAAAAGATTAAAATGGGGAATATTAAAGGTATATTTCATTCAAACTAAGCGAGATATGCTACAAAAAAATTGATGATTAATATAACAGGGTGCGCCAAACCTCTGGTCTTCTTTGATTACGGCTAAACTATGAGATATACAAAAAAATGTTTATAACAAAACTAATGTGTATCAAAGAAGTCTATAATTTAAAATTATTTTCAATTATACAGGGTGAGTCAGAACGACGCTATGAACCAAAGTTTTATTTTTTTAAATGGAACACCCTGTATATTAAATCATTTTTGAATATATTATTTAAAAATATGAAAAATTTGTATAAGGTCTTATAGGCTTAAAGTTAATAATTTTCGAAATATTTACATTTTTATTGAGAAAAATGGTAATATTTATAGGGTTGTGGATTATGTTTCCAAGGAAATAAAAATTTGGGTGATAGGTCAAAGTTTTTAAAATATAGTGTTATTTGTAAACAATTTAATATTTTTTACTTTTAGCCATAAAATATACAGTGTGATCACTATTTGCAAATACAAAATTTTGTCATTTTTTTTAAATAGGACACCCTGTATATTACTTTTGCGTTTTGTAGTAAATATTACATCCTTTCTTTTGGTATAAGGTTGTATGTACCTAACATGTTTCGTTTTGTAGATATTTAAAAAAAACTATAGATTTTACGTGTTTGCGGATTTTTTATTTAAAATTTTTTTTGCAAAACAAATAATTATAATCTGGTTTTAGAAACATACACTAAAATATAAAATATGAAGATAAAAACGTAATTAAAGATTAAAATAAATCGTATGCTAGTACAATTCAATTGAATTTAATAACTTTAAATTATTTTACAAAAAATATTTTACCATATTAATGAATGAATAAATTAGTTACTAAATTAAATAAACAACCAAATTTTAAATCAACCGTAGTAATTTTTCTACTACAGCAACTTTCCTGTACCAAATTAATTGTTAGTTAAATTGTATTTAGTTAAACTTTTAATTTACCTTTTAAATTTACTTACATACATCTTGAGAATATAAAAATTATTATAAAGTATGCTTTGAAACAAATGAATGTTAAATGTATCATCCAAATTATTTATTAATATAAATAGTATTTACTGGTGTCACAAAAACTGGGAATACTTTTGTAGTTGAAATTTTTGTAACAATTTTTTTTATTTTAAATTTTAATTTTTTAACCGAAACATTTTTGGATATAACATTTGTTTTGGGCGAAACCATTAGAAATTAAAAGATTTTGTGATACGAGTAGGTACATAGATACTATTTACTTCTTAATATGCTTCCATAACGTTCATTTGTTTCAAAGCATACTTTATACGTTCTCAAGATGTAGGTAAATTAAAAAGTTATTAACTGATCTTACTCGTAAATACAATATAACTAACAATTAATTTGGTATAGGAAAGTTGCTGCGGTAGAAGAATTACTACGATTGATTTAAAATTTGGTTGTTTATTTAATTTAGTAACTAATTTATGTATTCATTAATATGGTAAAATATTTTTTGTAAAATAATTTAAAATTATTAAATTCAATTGTTTATTCAATCTTTAATTACGTTTTTATTTTCATATTTTATATTTTAGTGTATGTTTCTAAAACCAGATTATAATTATTTTTTTTGCAAAAAAATTTTTAAATAAAAAATCCGCAAAAACGTAAAATCTATAGTTTTTTTTAAAATATCTACAAAACGAAACATGCTAGGTACATACAACCTTATACCAAAATAAAGGTTGTAATATTTACTACCAAACGCAAAACCAATATACAGGGTGTCCCATTTAAAAAAAATGAGAAAATTTTGTATTTGCAAATAGTGATCACACTGTATATTTTATGGCTAGAAGTAAAAAATATTAAATTATTTAACAATAACACTATATTTTAAAAACTTTGACCTATTACCTAAATTTTTATTTCCTTGGAAACATAATCCACAACCCTATAAATATTACCATTTTTCTCAATAAAAATGTAAATATTTCGAAAATTATTAACTTTAGGCCTATAAAACCTTACACAAATTTTTCATATTTTTAAATAATATATTCAAAAATGATTTAATATACAGGATGTTCCATTTAAAAAAATAAAACTTTGGTTCATACCGTCATTCTGACTCACCCTGTATAATTGAAAATAATTTTAAATTATAGATCTCTTTGATACACATTAGTTTTGTTATAAATATTTTTTTGTATATCTCATAGTTTAGCCGTAATCAAAGAAGACCAGAGTTTTGGCGCACCCTGTATATTTTAAGAAAAAATGAGAAGTATATTTAACCTCTCATCCACCAGAGTTTTAATGCATCATTTTACTTCTACAATACCTTTTATTATAGTATTATGGACGGGTTCAAAAAGTTAAACGAGTTTAAAATTAATGGTTTTTGAAAAAAAAAATAAGATCAATTTATAGAGCGCATTTTTAAATTTCCTTAAAATTCTTTTTTTCTACATGTAACTCGAAAATGATAAGAGATACAATAATGAAACATAAAACAATATTTTTACTCAACAAATCCTACATTTTTGTGTGGTACCTTTTTTCGTATCTCTTATCATTTTCGAGTTACATGGAGAAAAAGGAAGATTCTTAAGAAAATTAAAAAATTCGCTCTATAATTTGATCTTATTTTTTCAAAACTGTCCATTTCAAACCTGTCCATTTCAAACGTTTTTGGACATAGAAATAACACTATAATAAAAAGTATTATAGAAGGAAAACGATGCATTTATTAAATTTTGACGGATGAGGGGTTAAGTGTACTTCACATTTTTTTTTAATTCCATTAATCATCAATTTTTTTTGCAGAATATCTCGCTTACTTTGAATGTACAGTGGAACCCCGTTAACTCGGATTAATTGGGACCGCGGCCGATCCGGGTTATCGAAAATCCGGGTTATTAAATGGTAAAAATTAATAAAATATGGTATGCTTACAGATAAACTCCGTTATAATTGTCACACAGACACTGGTAAACCACGTTCGCATTCCACACAAAACCACACATACAAAGCGTCGTCAAAAGTCTCATTCTTAGCTTTATTAGCTTTGCACCGATTAAACTGTCTTTTGTTATCATTTTGAAAAAAAAATTCTTCGATTTTATTTCTATTTTTCTTCCAATCCGATACTGTAGATGTACCGACACAATAATATAATGCTGCAAGATTCACCTTTATCAATTCTACTTAATGCTTCTAGTTTCTTTTCCATTGTCACTACAACATTTTTACGTTTTGTTGCCCTTATAGACAAAAGACACGCAAACACAAAATCTGAATAAATTTACGAACGATTACAAAACGGAAGCGAACAATAATACGACTTTACTACACACAATACCGTCTCTGATGTTATGTTATTTAATAACAGTGATGACTAAGACCATTGTTAAAAAAAGAATTTTAATAGTCTTTTCTAAACAATGCTAACACAGACAATTTCAAAAAAATAAAGGATAATACAGGTGCCTTTTGTTTTCGACAATGAATGTGGTGTACCATGAGTCATTTTTACTATGAGATATGTAGTTCAATCCGGTTCCATTATCTCTCAAATATTATGTTACATAGAGTTGGTACAAAACCTCGTGAACCTTGAAAATGCGTATGTATAACCGAAATAAAATGAAGCCAAAAACATACGACTATTTTATTTGCTGCGAATTGCGCGACAGGGTCCCATCTGCACCCTGATATTTTCAGTAATGTCGGATTCATCAATCGTTTCGTTCGTATATTGACGTCACCAAATGAATGAATTAGGTTCACGAGATTTTGTAACAGCAATACATTTTTATTGTTGAAATGTTTGTCTGATAAAATTCGGTCCGGGTTAACCGGAGTTCCGGGTTATCGGGGGCCGACTTATCGGGGTTCCACTGTAATTGACAATTAATGTAGCTCATTCTAAAGGTCTTTTCAATCACTACAAACGGTACTGGTAGCATTATACAACTAAAATCGACCGTTTCTCTTTTATTTCAAGTTGAATGCACCGATTGCAGCATGCACCAAAAAACGAACTCTTCTCACCTACCATTCTCTTTTTGTAATATAACTAGAAGGTATATGAAGAAACGAATCCTTTTATTTTTTTATAAGCTACAAAAATGTTTTGTATAGTTTTTTTTTGTTAGATGCATGGATTTTAAAATATTCTCAAGAAACCGCCCGAAAAGGTGTCATTTCTCAATGAAAACGGCCAATTTTCAACCACGAATAACTCAAATATTATTGAGTTTTCAAAAAAAATTATTGAACAGTTTTTGCTTAGAATTAGGTTCTCTAGCCACTTCCGTGGTTATTTTAACCAAAAAATTTTACACCCCCGAGAAGGGGTGAGAACCACCCCTAAGAAAAAAGCGCACATGGACATAGGGTAGACTTTGTTTCTTGAGCTATTCTCTACTTATTGTGAAAATATCAAGTAAATTGATGTAGTAGGATGGAATTCGGAGCCAAATAACCTCATTGACTGCCCTATAAATGTGATACAGAATCTAATACATGTGGCGCCTAGTATATACTTTTTTTATTAACAGCAGCAGAAAGGATCCGCTTATGTAGTTGTCATTGGCAAGATTTACTCTTGCAAAACCAATCGTCAACAATCCAAAACATGAACAGAAAAAGGTCCATAGCTTTATACATTTTATAATTGGCATTCTGTCAAAAGCGTCTTTTCCCTTCTCTTCAGAAAACACGAGGTTAAGATAATGTTAGATAAAATGTCTGCGAGACGTGTTCTGTTTTACGAGAGACTCCGGCTAAGTGTCGATTACGTCTACGTTACAAATGACGTAGAAAATAAGTTACGTGATGTAGGAAAATAATTTAGTTGTGGAGACATGAGCTGCCGACGCCGACGCTGATGTTGAGCCGTCGTGTGTTAACTTTTCGGCATTTATTAGGGTTTCTTTTTTGGATATTATTCGCCACTACGGAAGAGATTTTATGCATATACGCGAATACGAATGAGTTTAAAAATAACAAAACCGTATTACAGAGAAAAGTATATTTCAGATTACGGACAGATAGGTAAACAGACCTTACACGAATTCTCCTTTTAGTATTATCAGTAGTAATTGCACAAGAGCTCAAAAATTATTGAATTTTTCCCGAGTGACACTTTGACAGTTTTAATTTCACGAGCCGAAGGCTAGTGAAATTATGTCAAAGTGTCACGAGGACAAAAATTCTATATTAATTTTAGCAATTTGTTGCGATTATTTCATGAATAAAACTGTTTAACACCAAAATTTTATTGTAATTTATTTATGTAAGTACAAATTAGTACAATTAAACACACAGTTGTGATAAATATTAATTTGACGGTTCAAAGTCATCAGTTTTATAATATTTAAAACATTAATTGTCATTAATGTCACTGAATGTATTTTTTCGTAGCAACGAAGGGCATCTGACGTAATATACTTGACGACGGGAAATTATCAAAAATTATCGATTTAATTTAGATTCATGTAGCTTTCTATTGGTCAGAATCTCCTATGAATGAAATAATCAAAAATTATCGGGTATAATATCACAAGAGAGTGAGAATAAATTGAAAATAATGCGAAAGTTTTTCGAAAATTTGTTGTCTGGCAATAGACCCGAGAGCCCGCAGGGCTCGAGTGGCTATTGCCCAATGACAACAAATTTGAGTAAAAATGAAGCATTATTTTCTTGTTTATTCTTACTGTCGTGTGATATTCGTAAGATTATTTTTTAATGCGTATTCTGGATATTTTTTTTAATGTGACAGTTGTCAAAACATGAAAACTGGTTGCCATTAAACAGAAACAATCTACTTAAAAAAATTCTATCTGTAATTTTCTACAGTAGATAATTCTCAGTATAATTTTAATCTGATTGGACAGACTTAAACACGTGATCAAATATCTTACTATACGGGTGGAAGTTAAAATCATTAAAAAATAATCGATTTAATTTAGATTTATGTAGCTTTCTATTGGTCAGAATCTCCTATGAATGAAATAATCGGGTACAATATCACAAGAGAGTGAGAATAAATTAAAAATAATGCGACAGTTTTTAGAAAATTTTTTGTCTGGCAATAGACACGAGAGCCGCAGAGCTCGAGTGGCTATTGCCCAATGACAACAAATTTGAGTAAAAATGAAGCATTATTTTCTTATTTATTCTTACTGTCGTGTGGTATTCGTAACATTATTTTTTTATAAGTATATTATGGATATTTTCTTAAATGTGACAGTTGTCAAAACTAGGAAACTGGTTGCCATTAAACAGAAACAATCTACTTAAAAAAAATCTATCGGTTATTTTCTACAGTAGATAATTCTCAGTATAATTTTAATATGATTGGACATAATTAAACACGTGATCAAATATCTTACTATACGATTGGGAGTTAAAATCACTAAAAAATAATCATAATTATTTATTTTTCGACTCTACTTTTCGAGTCTAGTTTTCGAATGTATCCGACTACGGTTTTTCTGTCCAGCATCGAACTACGTCTAAACCGTTGGTATTTGGGAGCTATACATAATCGAGGGTGCACTGTGATAGGCAAAGTCTATATACTCTCATGCGCTCCAAATTCTGTATTTCCTCACATTTTCAAAGTGGACCATTATCTGTCTTTAGACCCAGTTATATGAGGTTCTGTTTTACAGGAGCAATGTCAGTGCGTATGTGGTTGAGTGTCCGCCAGGTTCTCCAGTCCAGGTTTATTCCATCAGGTGGTTCTGGGTGTAGAGGGAACAGCTCGGGTGGTTCGATGCTGACGTTTCTCATATGCCTTTTCGTTGATTTAAGCCGGCTGGTTCCTGGCGGTTCGTCAAACCCGTATAGTTGGTGTCTGTCATCGAAAATTTGCCTGTGCTTCTCCATATATTGCAATGTGCAACTACGGTTTTCTGGTGATGCGAATCCAGCTACCTTTAAAGTAGAAATAGAGGATTAGATTTCAAATAGTCGTAGTTATTCAACATGTTTTATTTAATACAGTAGTGACACTCTACCTAATGGTGTTTCTTTTTCTTGAGGCGTTTAACTGTTGTTTTCCAAAACTATGCAAACTAGAGGCTAATGCCGATGTTGTTTTGATTTTATCAAAATTTGTTATAAATTTTTGAGATGATTCCTTTTGAGATACGTGTCTAGATCTACCCCATATGGTACAAGCATATTCATCTGCTGAGAAACACAAGACCTCAAGAGGTATTGTCGATTTTAACACCTCTGGGTTTGCACCCCATTTGTTCCTTATAAGCTTCCGGATATGATGATTGTTCATAGTAACTTCCTGTCTTGTACTCTACAGTGGAATTTTAATGTTAATGACTGGTCTAGTATGACTCCAAAATATATACGCCTGTCAATATACTCCGTGTGTTGTTTCTCTTAAGATATATGCAATTTTGCATGAGCTAAGTGGCTGTTGAGATGGAATGCACATACTTGAATTTTAGTATCGTTTGGTTTTAATGAGTATTGTTTGTAGTAAGTTGACATTTTTAAGTATCTTCCATTGTCGACTATATTTTTTGGAGAGTTTTCCCTTTTAAAGCGATACCAAAGTGATCAATATAAATAAATCTCCCAGTTTGAGGTCGAATTGGCTGGTCATTGGTGTAGATGTTAAATAAGCAAGGCACCAAAACGCTACATTGAGGATTAAGGTAGGGCATTTTTTGAGTTCTCCATCTGATCTTCCATCTATTACACAACTAGTGATCTAGTGATCCTTACGAGATCATAGTCAAGCACAGTTTTATAGATTTTAGTTAGCGAGGTTCTGTGGTTTATTGTAACGTGTGCTGCTGTGAGATCTATCAAGGCTACCCCCACTATCTCTTTCTGCTTGTTGTGGGATTAGTTTTGCATCTACTTTTGAATTTTTGACTTGCGCCACAATTTTTAAATCTGGTAGGTTTGCCGAAAACTGATGTTAAATAGATCAAGCACTTATTGTCCCGCATTTGATTCAATGTGCTTTATTTGCTCTGTTAGGATTGCGTCCACCCCAGGTGGACTTCTATTCTTTTTCTCCGGAAAACACGAGGATAAGTATGGTAAGAAAATGTTGGATAAAATGTTTGCGAGACGTCTTCTCTTTTACGAGAGACTCCGGCTAAGTGTCGATTACGTCTACGTTACAAATGACGTAGAAAATAAGTTACGTGATGTGGGAAAATAATTTAGTTGTGGAGACATGAGCTGCCGACGCCGACACTAATGTTGAACCGTCGTGTGTTAACTTTTCGGCATTTATTAAGGTTTCTTTTTTGGATATTATTCGCCACTACGAAAAAGATTTTATGGATATACGTGAATACGAATGAGTTTAAAAAGAACAAAACAGTATTACAGAAAAAATATATTTCAGATTACGGACAGATAGGTAGAGAGACCTTACACGAATTCTTCTTTTAGTATTATTATAATTATTTATTTTTCGAGTCTGTATCCGACTACGGTTTTTCTGCCCAGCATCGAACTACGTCTAAACCGTTGGTATTTGGGAGCTATACCTAATCGAGGGTGTACTGTGATAGGCAAAGTCTATATACTCTCATGCGCTCCAAATTCTGTATTTCCTCACATTTTCAAAGTGGATCATTATCTGTCTTAAACCCACTTATATGAGGTTCTGTTTTACATGAGCAATGCCAGTGCGTATGCGGTTGAGTGTCCGCCAGGTTGTTCAGTCCAGGTTTATTCCATCAGGTGCTTCTGGGTGTAGAGGGAACAGCTCGGGTGGTTCGATGCTGATGTTTCTCATAGACCTTTTCCTTAATTTAAGCCGGCTGGTTCCTGGCGGTTCGTCAAACACGTATAGTTAGTGTCTGTCATCGAAAATTGGTATTTGTAATTGAGTAAATTAAGCAGTTTACAAGGAGGTCAAAATATAGTGAATAACCCTGTACATCTATTGGGGCCGACCGACCGGCTCTGTCCCGTTATACAGCTGACCGACTATAATAACTTTTATTTATATTCAGTTTAGAATGTGTGTACTGATTTTCAGCCTTAGTAAATGGATTTAATTACCTCCGCAGGTAAGCAACTTTGACGAGCACCACCTGTTCTACGTTTCGTTTGGCCGACCGCAGTATGTTTCTCTACACAATCACGGTAATCAAGTGTGAAAAAACTAGTTTTAGTAAATTTAGAGAGATTTTTCGGCGCTGCCTCTCCGTCTAAAATAACATGCAACAGCATCCATACTGTACGGACTGTAGTTATCTTTGTTTCACACTCTCAAAGACACAATATAGCCAGTAACTGCTTTGGAAAATACACATGTCTTTTTACTTACGGTAGCAAAAAAACTAATATATTATGAGGAAAAATTTGTTAAATTTGTTTGCCGTCAAGTTTGTACCGGTGGATTATGATGTCATTAAATATATGACGTGCGTTCCTATTTTTTTTACTTTTAGTTTAATTATACCTTCTAACAGCATGTAGATATTGCTGTGTATTACTTTGTGTATTACTGCTGTGTAGGAAGATGTTAAAAACGTGACTCATCATACTTATTGTCCAATAATAACTGTATTTCTTTGGATAGTATTTCTTTGGTGTTGTGACAGATGTCGACTTTAACCAATCCGTTGCTAATATGCCAGTGTCACAAATTCTGTTAAAGACATCACACATTGCCTTAATTCCATTTTCTCCCAAAACTTTTGTATTTCAGCACTTACTCCACCGGATCCAAGTGGTTTTCGATTTTTGGCCATTTGTATTGCACGGCTAACAATTTTTTTATTTAATTTTATGTACAGTGATGAGCGCGCTAATAACCGGCAAAATAGAGCAAAAAATGGAAAACATAATACATTGCGGAACAAAAAGAGATGAACCTAGTGGAGGTGGAAATGATCGTTATAAACGTATAAATTAACATTTCATTAGATAGTTTCCCACCTTTAGACGTCTCTGACATGAGTACTTTATAAAGTTCCATTGTCACAGTGAGAGTTGTCATACTCCTCTGATACGTCTAAAGGTGGGAAACTATGTAATGTAATGTTAATTTATATGTTTATAACGATCATTTCCATCTCCACTAGTTTCGTCTCTTTTTGTTTCGTAATGTATTATTTTTCCATCTTTTGCGCTATTTTGCCGGTTATTAGCACGCTCATCACTGTATAATATGTTGGAAAAATATGTTATGGTAGAGGAGCCCAAGCGGGGACTTTTGCAGTTACTCGAGCGCATCAGACTATTACATGGGGAGTACCCTGAAAATGTACCTCTACCATAATTGGCTCTTAATTCAGGGGTGTTCGTTAAGGGGCAGCCGAAAAAAAATCTATCCTTAGAAAAGCTCGAAATCGTCAGATTAAGATAAGGTAAGTTAAGTACATGCAGAACAGTGTATATTTCAGAA
This sequence comes from Diabrotica virgifera virgifera, assembly GCF_917563875.1. Classification (NCBI taxonomy): domain Eukaryota; kingdom Metazoa; phylum Arthropoda; class Insecta; order Coleoptera; family Chrysomelidae; genus Diabrotica; species Diabrotica virgifera. Next base: position 10,330,426 of record NC_065450.1, read on the forward strand.
ATATGACGATATGAGCGGGGCGTAAGGAAATGGGCGATTCCCAAAGATTCACAAGAAAAAAGCGAATATTTCGCAAAATGAATGACAAATCGAAAGACTAAAAAATACATGCTCAATATTTTCAAAAATCTATCGAATCATACCAAACACGACTTCCCACACAGAAGGGTGGGGGGTAAATTTAAAATTTTAAATACGAATCTCGCGATATTTTGCGAAATGAACAGCATATAAAAAACTGAAAAATACACGTATTCAATATTTTTGAAAAATCTATGGAATGGCACCAATCACGACCATCCGCCACCCACTGAGGTGGAGTGGGGGTTTTCTTTAAAATTTTAAATGGGTGCCAATGGGTGCAGATTTGGATTCCTTAAGTAAAAATAAGTAACTTTTATTCGCGACATTTTTTTGAATTATGGATAGATGGCGCAATAATCGAAAGAAACAATTGTTGGAAATGGAAAATTATTGGAAAAAAATTTAAAGTCCCCACTTAAACGGAAAATTTGACCTAACTTTTTTGGTTTTAGGACCTACCCTTCACAATCCAATAGGTTCCCATAACGCTAGAGTGACTGCAAATTTAGCATAATTTGCTCCACTACCATTAGTTTATATTATGTTATTTAGCAAAATTTTTTGTTAGAGAAAATAAAATACCCTTATTTTAATACATATCACCAGAACAGCAATTTTGATCGTTTTTCTTTTTTCACTATAAATTTTTTAACATAACACGGTCACTTGTTGTATTGTTCTTCCAAAGTACCTTCTTTGTTTTCCGCTAGAAAGATAAGGCGTACACAAAATATATTGTGTTTCAGTATTGATTTTGCTTTTGCATTTGAGGAGAGCATAGTCAAGAAGGTTGTTGTTAGCTGACCCAGTTGTAATTGCGATTTACATACAAAATAAATCTATTTTTAGAAGAAATTGTTGGTTGATCATATTTATTATTATACTGTGGTTGAGGATTCGAAGAAAGGGAATTTACTTTTAGTTATAGCATTTAAGCTTTCCAGGTAACACAAATTTCCTTCTTGTTATTCAGCGATTTTCGTATTATTTATGTGTATAAGTTTATGTTTAGATGAAGATTATATTTTTTATTTTATCTATCGATGGCTTAGTGTGAAAACCTCGTATCTCAATAAAATACAATTTTACAGGAGAGGCAAAAAACTGATTTACTGCATATTATAACATAAAAACAAAAAACTATCTGTACGTATTTTTAATTTGGACACATTTCGATAGTTACACATAAATTTTACACATATATTATTATTATTTAATTTTTTACCTGACCTACGAGGTATTCATTCTTAAGTTCTATATATACGTGGTTTTCATATTAGATATTTAAAATATACGATTTTTTTAATATTAATTATTGATCCATGTATATATGTCTAATATAATTTTGAATACTGAAAGGGTTATACAAAAAAAATTAAAATAAGTTATTTCTTTAGTTTATTGACATATTTTACAAAATTAACATTAAACGAAGAAATTATTATATATTGATTTTTGAAACAATAAAATCATTGACTTTTACTCTAAATAACAAACTCAATGCTATAATAAAATGTCTGAATTATCTCAGTCTTTTATTTATATCTTAATTATGTCAGTCTGTACTTTGTTTAGAGTCCACTCTTACCTGAAGAATACAGGCGCACTCATTATTTTTTTTAGCCCTACATAGTAGGATTGATTTTCTTCGTCTGAAACAATTAAAAAACTATAGTAATAATAATAAGGAATATAATTATTCAGTTAACCTTCCGATGACCAACCTTTTTTGTTACACGGATGACCAACGGGGGTAAAAAATGACCCCCAGTAAAAAATGACATTTGACAAAAAAATTAAGTTGTTTTAAAAAATAAAATAATGTATCTATTCGTAATTTTTATGTTACTATTGTATCAATAAATCATAAATAAACATTATTAAAACATATTTTTAATTACAATTGAACAAAAACAGGAATCATCATTCTGAACTTATAACTAAAGGAGTTTTAAAACATACACTAATTTACGTCGCCACAGGTTTAACAAACAATTTTTTTTCAATATTGGAATGTTTCTTACATACAATTCCACATAATAGGTGGTATTTACTTAATATAAAATTGGAACATGGAAGGCCAAAGGAGTTCGTTCCGCTCAAATTCAGAAAAAAAATTTTTTTCGTAAAATATAGAAAATATTTTCTATTACAAAATATGAGGGCATCTAGAATGATATTAAAGTCAAATAAAAAAATAATGAGTTTAAAATTGAAAATATGTCTGAATTAATTAAATAAAACATGCATTGGGGTCAAAATTCACCCCCTTTTTCATCGGAAAGTTAAGATGTAATAAAATAGGCTATGATTTTTTTTGATAACATCATACACATTTAGTGCATAAGTAGGCTTAGTACTGGGCCTATTAGTTTGTAACTTACCTTGAGTAAAGTTTTTGTTAACTGAAATGTATTTAGAACTGCTACGAACACGATCTGCGTTAACTGTTTTCCCTTTTAGGGCAATGTTTAACATTAAGCTTCCTCTTGACATTATTACCTATAAGATAAAAATATTAGATTAGAGCATATAGATTTTTCTGGTAACAAGTAACATACCTTCATATATTATTACTCCCTCCTGAGTCTAGGCTATAAATTATTAATCGAATTTCTGAACGAACACAAGTCAACGGACACAGCTCCCGTATTCTTAATCAGGTATTACTATCGACACTGAGATAAAGCTTACGTTTTAAAAATGTTCCAATGATTGTAAAATGGGATTATTGTGAAAAGGATGTTATTATAGGGTCGGAGATTTAGCTTAGGTATTGAATTATATCGAATTGGTGATGGTTGTTATATTACTGCATTATATTGAGTTTTCGGTTGTGTTTGAAGAATATAATTGTTTTTATAAAACACCTGAACCATCCAAATTAAATTTTATTTCTTTCTGCTCGGTTAATATTTAGTTACAATAAATGCGTTTAAATTTCTAGGGTTTATTGGGTACCGTAAAAAGCGGTATATTACACAAAAATATTGTTATATGATCCGTTGTCAATTTCAGCTGCGCTTAGACTTCTAGCGTGTATTGGGCGCTGTAAAAACTGGTCTATTGTACTCGTAGATAATATCTTTTTATATGGTTCAAATATTGCTTTCAAAATGAAGACACAAATATTAACTATGAAAAACTCTTAACTATTATCCTTGCAGTACATATAGACGTTGTTCAAGTAACTATGATAACCTAGTATATCTTGATATACGTGTTTTTCATAGATAGTTATGCTGTGTTTATGATTATTTACGAGGTTTTCATTTTTAATATCCCAGTGGACACCTCCAAATACTAGGTTAATACAGTACAAATCTTTTGAATTAAGATAAATAAAATGTTTCTACTTGCATGATAACTTATCATTGTTCACAAAAAACACTCCTCCAAGACAAAGCTCTCAAACAAACACAGCAAATTAAGTCCCACATTCTTGATTATATACGTGGTCTTCACACTAAATCAAGAAATCACCTGATATACGTGTTTTCTTTTTATGGCTCTAAAGTTTTCAATCTAAAACCACAAAAATGTCATTTTCGAAAAAAATTGAGATACGAGGTTTTTACACTAATCCATCGCTATCTATTACCCGGTATATTTTTAATGAACTGAGGATGTTCAGGTGCGAAGCATCTGCTCTGTGAAGAACTTTGAAATATCTTCACTTCAAAGAAATTTTTAATATTTGTTGTTTGATATTGAAAGTAAAATACAAACATGCAATGCAATTACTGAAAACAGCCCATGTGTATATTATTTATTATAGAACGTATAATGTAATACTTCCACCAGAATTTTCCACTTTCGTAATACATTCAATTTAAAACATACAACATATTACACACCACAATTATGAATATACAGTGAGATTAATTAAGAAAAGTAACCTATGGTAACTGTAGTAGGGGGTTATGAAAATTCAGGTCTGGATTAAAAAATATTGGAAAAAGAGTCCGGCCCAAAAACAATACTGTGTACATTAATTTTTTTAAATGAATTCTGCACTTAAAAAGAGAATAAAAAATCAATCTTTTTACAATCAGTTCACCATCCAAAAATACCATTTTATTTGTAATAAAGTAATAAATACATCTTTAAATGAACATTGCAAATACTATATCTTTGTCCTACTAAGTTTTAAACCTTTTTCCTCCAGAGCTTGTCTCCACTGTTCCAGCTTTTGCTCTAAGTCTCTTTCACTATTTCCTACTAACACGACATCATCAGCATACATTAAGCACCATGGAATGTTACCCTGTAGTTTCGCTGTTATCTGGTCCAAAACTAATGAGAATAAATACGGACTAAGCACCGAGACCTGGTACAATCCTACTTTCACATGAAATTTATCAGTCTCTCCCACACCTGTCCTAACACTAGTCGTTAATCCCTCATACATATTCCTCACAATCTTTAAATATTCACCAGGGACTCCTTTCTTATTGAGTGCCCACCACAGAATCTCTCGAGAAACTCTATCATATGCTTTCTCAAGATCAATGAATACCATATGAGCGTTTGTTTCTTTACTCCTGTATTTTTCCATCAACTGCCTTATAATGAAAACTGCATCTGTTGTTGATCTGCCCTGCGTAAAGCCAAATTGATTCTCGGATATTTCGGTCTCTTCACGTATCCGTCTATCAATCACTCTTTCCCATATTTTCATGGTGTGGCTAAGCAGTTTTATAGCTCTGTAGTTTGTACATTGTTGTATATCTCCCTTGTTTTTGTAGACAGTTACTGGTATATTGCTTCTCCATTCGTCTGGCATTTGTCCAACTTCCACAATTCTATTAAATAAACCTGCTAGCCACCTCGTTCCTGTCTCTCCTAATGCTTTTCATACTTCCCGAGGAATATCATCTGGTCCTACCGCTTTTCCTTTCTTTATTTTTTGAAGCGCTTGAGCCATTTCCTCGTTTGTTATTTTGGCGATCATTGCTGGTACTGTCTCCGTTGACTCTACAGGCTGTCTGTCAAATTTTTCATTTAATAAGCTGTCAAAGTACTTTCTTAAAGATAAATAGTTATTTTCCTAACAAGTGCAGAAAGTCATTCTTTTCCGCACGCGACTGCAGTTTGCCGAACGACGCGAAGCGGGAGTTCGGCAAGCAGTCGAGTGCGGAAAAGAGACTTTCTGCAAGAGTTAGGAAAAATATTTTTTCTAAGAGTCTTTAAAAAATTACCAAATATTAATCAATTAATTTAATTAATATGAAAATACATATACAAATTAATTCTTTGACAAGGTTGTCAAAACCAAACTTTCAATATAATTAGTTAGCATGGCGACGATCTTGGTTTCCATGAGAATGATTCAAAACGACTTTTATTGTCTACCGATTTGACTTTCCAATATTATGTCAAAATAATTTTATTTCATCGAATTGTCGCGTTAATTTCATTAAAACAGGAACACAATAAGATATGTTTGAAACAAATTAGCAAATAATATCTAAATATTAGTTTATTTCATGTCTTATAATTACTTTAAGGCCATATTAACATATCTAAATTAACACGCGTGCGGAAAAGTAAAAACCGCGTGCGGAAAAGTAACACGCGTGCGGAAAAGTGAAACTTTCTAAACTAAAATGCGTGCGCGAAAGTAGACATTTTTGCACGCTCGTAGAAAAACTTTATTTTTACAAAATCTATAAATGATAAAACATCTATATTGTTTTCATTGTATGTTTTAAATATAGGCATTGTGCTGCCAAAAAATTAAGTTCAAGAAATGATTCCTTCTGGTTGTAACACGTCTAATGTCACTGAGTATATTTTTAAAACTAATATAAACTGCTACTTATATAATATTCCTAGTATAAAGTATGTACCTACTAATAACCTAAACTTCTTTTTCTTTCAGGTGAGTGTAGTTTTTTGATGACATCATCATATTCCAAAACTTTAGCTTCAAAAAACTGTAAGTGATTTCTTTGAAAACTGTAAAATTGACATACTTGGCCTCGATCTTCTAGGCAACACCATACATGTTGCTGAAAAAATCTGAGCGGGGTGTTTTTATTCTGTGATTTGTGACTATTTTGTGTTTTTTTGTTTGTTCATGTTTTCATGTTTGTATAACCTGTATCGATGCTATAGAGCAACGTAAGTTTCGTAAAGTAGATTTGTGATTTTATATTGTGTAATACAGCCATAATTTAATATTTCTAATACAAAAAACCAGACTTTTTCAACCATACGAATGCTAAAAAATCATATCATTCTCACAGAATTTTTTAAAATCATCTTTTTTTAAAACGATTTCCAGAGTGGAAATCGAAACGTCAAACATTGGTAGAAATGTTAAAAAAAAATTAATTTTAACCCAGATATGCGTAAAACTTACCTTAATAATTATTAATGTTATTCTTCAAATTTACGTGTTTTGTGAGGTAACAAAAACATATTTGTCGTTAAAACAAAATATTTATGTAAAATAAGTAAAAAAAAATACTGTACAAAATATGGTAGGTACACCAGGCATATAACATACTATTAGGTTTGGGTATAGTATAAAACAAAACATTTGAAATTGAAGCATACGTTGCATTTTGAACACCTAATTTATGAAATATTATTGGTTTTCATTGGCAGATGGACGACCTAATCTAAATTAGCGTCTTTTAAATTATAACTGATCCAATTTTGTAAGCAGTGCATCTGTCACAGTTTTAAGTCGATTTCTAGGATCCCTTTCACGTTGCCAAAACATTCTACTCCAAGGAATGTTGACATAACCACCCAATAGTAGAGACCCCAGAAAAGCTTTGACCTCATACTCCCGAACTTCTTGTTGGCGATCTTTCTGTGAAGCATATCGATTATTTGCTGACGGTATGAGCTTTATCAACGAAAAGTGAAAAACATTCAGTGGAACGCTTAGAATCATATCGCACACCTAGTTCAATAGTGCCACAAGTGCAAAACACAATATTCTCGAGAATTGAGCAAAACGTTCTGTAGTAAATGCGTTATGCCCTGTAAATAATTTATTTTGAGAGTGACTGGCTTTAAAATTACAATTTAGTTAGTAAATTATACACTTATTGGCTGGATCTTATTACAATTTATTAAAAATAAAACGTTATTATTGTTTTAATAGTTATGGCGATATTGCATTGTGAAGAAAGTCATTTATAAAAAAATACTTAGGAGATACGGCGGCAATATAATGAAAAAATCAATTGATTTTTGCAGTTGTGGCCGTATTGAATTATACCGGTTGTATTGTGGCAGTGTATATTCTCGCCACATCTCTCTTGATTTTTGCAGTTGTGGCCGTATTGAACATATTGAATTACATCGGTTTTATTGTGGCAGTGTATATTATCGCCACATCTCCCAGTTATGGCCGTATTGCATTTTCAAAACCTCCAAAAACCCTACAGTGAAATACCGAAGTAACTTACTTTATACTTATCCAAAACAATATTTTAGTTCAGGCTGTATTGCATTATATGGGCCATTATATCGCACACCTAGTTCAATAGTGCCACAAGTGCAAAACACAATATTCTCGAGAAATGAGCAGAACGTTCTGTAGTAAACGCGTTTTACCCTGTAAATAATTTATTTTGAGAATGACTGGCTTCAAAATTACAACTTAGGTAGCAAATTATACACTTATTGACTGCATCTTATTACATTTTATTAAAAATAAAACGTTATTATTATTTTGATAGTTATGGCGATATTGCATTGTGAAGAAAATCATTTATAAAACGATACCTAGGAAATACGGCGGCAATATAATGAAAAAATCAATTGATTTTTGCAGTTGTGGCCGTATTGAATTATATCGTTTGTATTGTGGCAGTGTATATTATCGCCACATCTCTCTTGATTTTTGCAGTTGTGGCCGTATTGAACGTATTGAATTACATCGGTTGTATTGTGGCAGTGTATATTATCGCCACATCTCATAGTTATGGCCATATTGCATTTTAAAAACCTCCAAAAACCCTACAGTGAAATACCGAAGTAACTTACTTTATACTTATCGAAAACAATATTTTAGTTCAGACTGTATTGCATTAGATGGGCCATTATATAGGCAATATTTTACAGCCTTAACCCAAAATTCGAATTTTTTGCAGTTGTGGCACAATTGAACTAGGTGTGCGATATTTTGGAAGTTCCTTTTTCACCAATACATTGACCTTCTCTCTGCATGTTTTCTTTTACCTAGTGATATGTATTTTTTCTTTGATACTTTACCTGTCCATTTATCTCTCAGCTCTGTGAATGGAATGTTTTACTGAGAATCGGGTAACAATATGCCTTCGTCATTATTTGGCACATATATTTGAGAACGAGGTTATAATTGCTAGCCAGGTAAATTGTCCATTGACTTTATACCTCTATCATCAGTCTTCGTCTATTAGGACATCACATGCATTTACTCGAGACTTCCAAGCAATACTGTCTACAATTGCTACTAAATTTTCATGATTCTCCACCATACCAAGCGCATCCTTCAGTGAAAAGCCCCTAATAATAAATAGTATGGTATTTTCCTGGTGTCAAATATTTTGTACACTAAAATGAAATAGCCCAACGCATATTGCAGAATAAAAATTTAATCAATTTCTAAATCTAAATAGAAATATACAGGGTGTTTCATTAATAATTGTCCATATAGTAACTGGAGAAACTTTAGCACAAAATACGAAGATTTAACCTAAAACATCTTAATAAAATGTGGTTCCTTACTGAGTTACAGGGTGTTTTACCTAAGAATTTAAAAACTATTTTTGCTCAGCATTTTAAAACTATTCGACGTATCCTTTTCAGACTTGGCAGGAAGTATAGGTACTGTACACACTACTAAATTATGTTAAACAAACGTTTCTGGCTATTACCAGAGGCGTACGACGGGGGAAAGTGAATGGTTGACCCTTCTCAAATTCTACGCCACTGGCGAAATTGCTATTTTAGTTCAATTTTTGGATTCTCCAATACTTTCTATGAAAATAATATACTTTTCATTCGTAACGATAAAGTCATTAGTTTTCGAGATCTTTGAAGTTAAAAATGAAACGACACGGTTATTTTGATTAATGTTTTATGTCGCTTCATTTTTAATTTCAAATATCTCGAAAACTAATCATTTTATCGTTACGAATGAGGAGTATATTATTTACATACAAAGTATTGCAAAATCAAAAATGTACACTAAAATAGCAATCTCGTCAGTGGCGTAGAATTTGGGAAGGGTCAACCAGCCACTATCCCCTGTCGTACGCCTCTGGTAGTAGCTAGAAAAGTTTATTTATCTTAATTTAGTAGGGTTTACAGTACCTACATTTTCTGCCAAGTATGATAAGGATACGCCAAATAGTTTTAAAGTACTGGGTACAAATAATTTTTAAATTTTAATTATATGAATCAATTATTAATCAAAATAACTGTGCCGTTTCATATTTAACTTCAAATATCTCGAAAACTAATGACTTTATCGTTACCAGTGAAGAGTATATTATTTACGTTGAAAGTATTGGAGAATCTAAAAATGGCACGAAAATAGTAATTCCTCCAGTGGCGTAGAATTTGAGAAGGGTCAACCATTCACCATCCCCTGTCGTACGCCTCTGGTAGTAGCTGGAAACGTTTCTTTATCGTAATTTAGTAGGGTGTCTAGTAGTCGCACTTTTTGCCAAGTATGAAAAGGATACATTGAATAGTTTTAAAATGCTGAGCAAAAATAATTTTTAAATTTTTAGATAAAACACCCTGTAACTCAGTAAGGAACCACATTTTATTTAGGTGTTTTAGGTTAAATCTTCGTATTTTGTGCTAAGGTTTCTCCAGTTGCTATATGGACAATTATTAATGAAACACCCTGTATACGTGTTCTCTACCAGTGTGTACCGGGTGTCCCAATAAGAATGGCTCTCGACCATATCTCAGGAACCGTTTATAGTACAGCTTTGGGAAAAACAAATTTATAACAAAAGTTACCTCGAGAAAAGCCTGGAAATTATTTTCATATTTGTAAGTCCACCGCTAGAGGGCGTAATTGATGTCAAAAATTTAAAAATCAAAATTTTACAAAATTTACATAATGAAAGGGCACTGAAAATCCAATCATCGTATTCTTCGCAAAATTCTGCGAATATTTGATTTCACAAGTGTAACTCTACCTTTGGAAATAAGAGGTGGGGGTGAGTGGGAACCTTGTTATGAAAAATGGCTGTAAGTTCGGTTCTGCTTAATCGATTTTTGCAAACTTGGTCTTGTTGAAAACAGATCTTTTTCGTTAATGTAAGAGTTATAATTACGAAACAGCGTAATAAGTAATATGCCAGCTAGGGTGCGCTATTTTATGTTTTTCAGAAATCTAGTTTTCTTTGGAAAATATTAAATACAAGTATGCACTTTTAACCCTATATTACAAAATTAGACCAAATTGTCAACAGAATATCGAAAACCGCATGTCGATACCTTTTTTCTATCTCGAGTTATCTTAAGAAACGTGTTAATTTTTAAACATAACTGATGATGTCTCCTGTAAACGAAGTTACGGAAATCAAAGTGGAAACAAGTAGTGTGCTGTGGAAAAAAATTAAAGCGTGACACTTGCGGAATGCCGACAGAAGTGAATACTTAGAATTAGATTTAGTTTTATTTAATTATGTATGTATTATATCTATAATTTAATATAAATATATAATATATACCTAATTTAATACATAATATTATATACTAGTGATTTTACCCGTTAAAATTAGGATTAATAAGATATAAAGATACATAAAGCTTTAAATTATTATTTTTCTTAATAATGTAACCGATATTTTTTAATTTAAAAATGTAATTACTGATGAAGTATAGTAAATTCTTCGTGTAAATTTTAATCGTAAATAATGCATGGAAAAATTCATTTATTATTAGATACTCTCATTAAAGGGGAGGTCGTTATACAAAAGTGACTTTTTTAAATTTGTTGATTACATTATTCCTTTCAACCTACTTATCCTCAAATTGTATTTTTAAATATCCTATTTATTTTTTGTAATAATAATTAAATTCACTATCAAATTTGAAGTAAAACTTCTTTTGAAAGTTTGTTAATTCTAAAATTAATGGGTAAAATCACTAGTACAGTTTGTCAAACGTAGCAAAAAGTTTAAAAGTTTCGGCGATTGTATGATTTTTAAACTCTTTCCTACGTTTGACAGACCATATATATTATGTATTAAATTGGGTATGTTTTAAATATATTAAATTATAAGCATAATTATGATAAATAAAATTAAATCCAATTAAATGGAATCGAATTGAATCGAACCGAATATAATTGAATCTATGAGAAATATTCACTTCTGTCGGCACTCCGCAAGTGTCCCGCTCTAATGTGTTTCCATAGCACACTACCTGTTTTCACTTTGATTTCCTTAACTTCGTTTAGATACCGGTGACATTATCAGTTTGTTTACAATTTATACGTTTCCTAAGATATCTCGAGATAGAAAAAAGATATCGACAAGCGGTTTTCGATATTCTGTTGATAATTTGGTCTAATTTTGTAATACAGGGTTAAAAGTGCGTACTTGTATTTAATATTTTCCAAAGAAAACTAGATTTCCGAAAAACATAAAATATCGCCCCCTAGCTGGCATATTACTTAATAGGCTGTTTCGTAATTATAACTCTTACATTACTAAAAAAATCTGTTTTCAACGAGACCAAGTTTGCAAAAATCGATTAAGCAGAACCGGACTTACAGCCATTTTTCATAACAAGGTTCCCACTCACCCCCACCTCTTATTTGCAAAGGTAGAGTTACACTTGTGAAATCAAATATTCGCAGAATTTTGCGAAGAATACGATGATCGGATTTTCAGTGCCCTTTCATTATGTAAATTTTGTAAAATTTTGATTTTTAAATTTTTGATATTCAATTACGCCCTCTAGCGGTGGACTTACAAATATGAAAATAATTTCAAGGCTTTTCTCCAGGCAACTTTTGTTATAAAAGTTTTTTTCCCAAAGCTGTACTATAAACGGTTCCTGAGATATGGCCGAGAGCCATTCTTATTGGGACACCCGGTACAAAAATATACAGGGTGTAACAAAAATACAGGTCATAAATTTAGTCGCATATTCTGGGACCAAAAATAGTTCGATTGAACCTAACTTACCTTAGTACAAATGTGCACGGAAAAGAAGTTACAGCCCTTTGAAGTTACAAAATGAAAATCGATTTTTTCCAATATATCGAAAACTATTAGAGTTTTCTTATTGAAAATGGACACATGGTATTCTTATGGCAGTAGTATTTTAAGAAAAAATGATAATGAAATTTGGACACCCCATAAAAATTTTATGGGGGTTTGGTTCTTTTAAACCCCACCAAACTTTTGTGTACGTTCCAATTTAATTATTATTGTAGAGCCATTAGTTAAACACAAGTTTTTAAAAACTTTTTTGTCTCTTAGTACTTTTTCCAAAAGTCAGTTTTTATCGAGATATTTGAATATTTGCCAAATCCACCACATATTTGTATGTGGTAAAGTACGATTATGGAGACTTGGTAATAATATGAAAATTTATGTATGATTTACATTTTTAAGTATATTTTGAACTATATTAAAAAAGAAGCCACATCTCGATAAAAGATGCTTTATCAAAAAAATACAAAGAGGCAAAAAAGTTTTAAAAACACTGTGTTTAACTAATGGTACCGCAGTAATAGTTTAATTGGAACGTACACAAATAGTCTGGGCTGATTATCGGAGAATAGGCCATTTTTGGGAAAAGTTATTTACCAGCAATTTTATTGCTGGATTCGAATTATAAGATCCTATATAATAATAATATAGGTATGCAAAGTCCTCAGATAGTGTGCTACTTTTTTTATAAACAAAATGGCGCCCGAAAATCGTGTTTTTTTCAATTATTGCTCTATAACTCCGATGATTTTAACTTTACAACAAAAACACTCAAATAAAAATTCACCGTGATTAAATTCTGCATAGAGACGTGTTTTTCCCGATCTGCTCCGACGAAAATTTTCCTCGAAAAATGCATGTTTTCGCAACAAAATCTTTAATTTTCAAATAAAGTTTTAGATAAGTAATTATACACCAATAATTAAATAATTTGGTGACTTAAAACCCTTCTTGGTTTAGATTATAGTTCCAGAAGCTGGTGAAAATTAAACGAATATTTTAGCAACAATTCAATTGTTAATTAATAATTTACGGTCGCAATAATAACCAAAATAATTATGATACACTGATCAAACTTTGAAATCTTATAAAGATGAGGTGCCTATTTAATATTTTGTCGACAAAATATTATTTTTTTATTTTTTTGCATAATTTTTAAATGTTTAAAAAAAATAGTTATAAACAAATTAACGTTTCTCAAAAAGTCTCTATTTTATTATAATTTTAAAAAATAGCTAAAATGCGCATTTCAAATATCTTGAAAATAAATGCATTAAAACTTTTTTCCAGCCATTTGCAAAAAAGTTATGAAACAGCAAATTCAACATACGATTACTACGGTGTTTATAATCTTTTTTAATTCTTTCAAAGCGTAGAAATGAGTTTAAAGTACAAGCTAATTACTTACAAAAAAATAACGATTATCAGTTTAATGGTTATATTTTAATTAAAGGTTATAAATATATTTTTTTGTAATTTACACGCGCGAAAGTAGAGTAATACAGTACTGTAGCTATAATTTTCACTCGGAGCGACGATCGGCCGCGCAACGTACACTTTTAATACACTACCTATGCTGCGTGTCAGTCGCTTCGATTGAACATTTTAGCTCCGACTCTGTATCAGGCCTACTTTTGCGCTAAAAATTACAAAAAAAGTATTTTTAATCTTTGATTAAAATATAACCATTGCACTAATTTTTGACATTCTTTGTGAGTAATTAGATTGTACCATAGACTCACTTTTAAGCTTTGAAACAATTAAAACAAATTGTAAACAACGGAGAAAACGTATATTTACTTTGCTGTTTCATAACTTTTTTGCAAATGATTGGAAAATTTTTTTAAAGAATTCATTTTTAAGACCTATATTAGAAATTAGACCTAAAATTAGAATATAATAAACAATTTCTGAGAAATGTTAATTTGTTTATAACAATTTTTTTTAATCATTTAAAAATTATGCAAAAAAAATGAAAAAATTATATTTTGTCGACAAAATATTAAATAGGTATCACACCTTTATAATCTTTCTAAGTTTGATCATAGTCTAATGATTATTTTGGTTGTTATTGCGACTGTAAATTGTTAATTAACAATTGAATTGTTGCTAAAATATTCGTTTCATTTTCACCGGCTTCTGAATTTATAATCTATACCAAGAAAGCTTTTATTTCACCAAGCTATATAATTATTGATAAATAATTACTGGCCCAAAAAAATTATTTGAAAATTCGAGATTTTTTTGGGAAAACCCACATTTTTCGAGGAAAATTTTCGTCGGAGCAAATCGGGAAAAACATTCCTCTATGTAGAATTAAATTGGGGTGAATTTTTATTTAAGTGTTTTTGGTGTAAAATTCAAATCTTCGGAGTTATAGAGCAATAATTGAGAAAAGTACGATTTGTCGGCGCCATTTTGTTTATAAAAAAAGTAGCACACTATCTGCGGACTTTGCATACCTATATTAATAATAAATAGGATCTTACAATTTGATTCCAGCAATAAAATTGCTGGTAAATAACCTTTCTTTGTACTTTACTAATTAGACTAGCGTATTATAACTATTTTTTTTTCAAAATTTAAAGATTATGCAAAAAAAAGAAAAATTTATGTTTTGTCGATTAAATATTAAATAAGCATCTCAACTTTATAATCTTTAAAAGTTTGATCAATGTATCATGATTATTTTGGTTATTATTGCGATCGTAAATTGTTAATTAACAATTGATTTGTTGCTAAAATATTCGTTTAATTTTCACCGGCTTCTGGAATTACAATCTATACCAAGAAAGATTTGATGTCACTAAGTTATTTAGTTATTGATTAATAATTACTTACCTAAAACTTTAGAGTTTTTGTTAGGAAAACCCGCATTTTCCGAGGAAAATTTTCGTCGGAGCAAATCGTGAAAAACATATCTCTATACAGAATTTAATTGCGGTGAATTTTTATTAGGGTGTTTTTTTTGTAAAGTTAAAATCTTCGAAGTTATAGAGCAGTAATTGAAAAAAATACAATTTGTCGACGCCATTTTGTTTATAAAAAAAGTAGCACACTATCTGCGGACTTTGCATAACTATATTATTAATATATAGGACCTTATAATTCGATTCCAGCAATAAAATTGCTGGTAAATAACTTTTCCATGAATTTTGCTAATTAGCCCAGAGTAAAACATTTGGAGGGTTTAAAGGAACAAAACCCTCATAAAATTTTTATGTAAACATATTAAAAAAGAAGCCGCAACTCGATAAACACTGCCTTTTCGAAAGAATACTAAGAGGCAAAAAAGTTTCAAAAATATTGAATTTAACTAATGGCACCACAATAATAATTTATTTGGAACGGACACAAAAGTTTGGGGAGGTTTAAGGGAACAAAACCCCCATAAAATTTTTATGTGGTGCACAAATTTCACTATTATTTTTCTTTATCATGTTCTTTCCATAAGAATGCCACTTGTCCATTTTCAACAAAAAATCTCTAATGGTTTTCGATATATTAAAAAAAAAATTCGATTTTCATTTTGTAACTTCAAAGGGCTGTAATTTCTTTTGTGTGCATATTTGTACTGAGGTAAGTTAGTTTCATTCGAACTATTTGTGGTCCCAGAATATGTGGTTTAATTTATGACCTGTATTTTTGTTTCACCCTGTATATAGTTTCTGCATACATTTAAAAAATATTCAATTATTTAGCAAATCGTTTTCCAAATTCAGCCGTATTGTAGAACTTATAATCTCTATCACAAAATTATTGCCAGATATCACAAAGCGAGCAATTCACAACTACACCTTATGGTTGGTTAAGACTTACTGAAGGTATTTAAACTCTTACCAAGAAAAAGAATGTGGATATATGTACAAGTCAAAACATGTTTATGGTGTACAATTTATTGTACGTCAGGCACATCTGGGTTAACTACAACCACTAAATGTGGCTTAATCCCATATAAACAAATTATTTAAATTAGAGATGCCACAAGACAGTAGATTCAGAACCTAGCTCGAGAGTAGTTAGAAAAAGATCTTCTTGTAATAAGATTCACAGTTTTGATAGAGGTGTTGCCGGGACCAACCATTAAAACACAAAATGGAACCAATTTTGTGTTGTATGATCTGTTGGTAGTATTTTTCTGTATGTATATTTTACGTTTGCCGTTTATTGAAGTGAAAACTTCTTTAGGGACGTTGTGCACTTTTTAGATGGGGAAAAAGTGTTGAATTAGCGACCGTCATCGCTTCGGAGAAATAAATTTTTTAAGCGAAAACTTCTGTAAAAACGTTGTGCCCTTTTTAGATGGGTAAAAGGAATTGAATTATCGACCGTCATCCTGACACTCATTGCTTCGAAAAAATAATGTTTTGAAGCGAAATCTTCTTTAGGGACGTTGTGCCCTTTTTAGATGGGGAATAGGAATTGAATTAGCGACCGTCATCCCGACCGTCATTGCTTCGACGAAAATAAATTTTTGAAGTGAAAACTTCTTTAGGGACGTTGTGCACTTTTTAGATGGGGAAAAAGTATTGGATTAGCGACCGTCATCGCGACAGTCATTGCTTCGACGAAATAATTTTTGAAGTTAAAACTTCCTTAGGGACGTTGTGCACTTTTTAGATGGGGAAAATGTATTAAATTAGCGACCGTCATTGCTTCGACGAAATAATATTTTGAAGTGAAAACTTATTTAGGGACGTTGTGCCCTTTTTACATGGGGAAAAGGAATTAAATTAGCGACCGTCATTGCTTCGACGAAAATAAATTTTTGAAGTGCAAACTTCTTTAGGGACGTTGTGAACTTTTTAGATGAAGAAAAAGTGTGGAATTAGCGACCGTCATCGCCACCCTCATTGCTTCGATGAAATAATTTTTGAAGTGAAAACTTCTTTAGGGACGTTGTGCAGTATTGTGCACTTTTTAGATGGGGAAAATGTATTGAATTAGCGACCGTCATCGCGACCGTCATTGCTTCGACGAAATAAAGTTTTGAAGTGAAAATTTCTTTAGGGACGTTGTGCTCTTTTTAGACGAGGAAAAGGAATTAAATTAGCGACCGTCATTGCTTCGACGAAAATAAATTTTTGAAGTGAAAACTTCATTAGGGATGTTGTGCCCTTTTAGATGGGGAAAAAGTATGAAATTAGCGACTGTAGAAGACGAAATAGACTGTTGATGTAAAAATTTCTTTAGGGATATTATGCCCTTTTTAGATGGGGAAAAATATTGAATTAGCGACCGTCATCGCTTAGGCGAAATAAATTTTTAAAGTAAAAATTTCTTTAGGGACATTGTGCACTTTTTAGATGGGGAAAAATGATTAAATTAGCGACGGGCATTGTTTCGACGAAATAAATTTTTGAAGTAAAAACTTCTTTAGGGGCGTTGTGCACTTTTTGGATGGGGAAGAAGTATTGAATTAGCGACGGTCATTGCTTGGACGGAATAAATTTTTGAATTGAAAACTTCTTTAGAGACACTTTGCACATTTTAGATTCGGAAAAAGCATTAAACTAGTGACCGTCATTGATTCTACGCAATACAATTTTGAAGTTAAAACTTCTCTAGGGAAGTTGTGCGCTTTTTAGATGGAAAAAAATTGTTGAGTTTGTAACCGTCATCATTTTGCCGAACTAAATTTCGTACGTATATACAGTATGATGCAAATGAAAGGAATAAATTCGTTATTTTGTAATCTGGACACTTCAAGGAAAAATCCCGAAATAGGTCGATTTTTATTCTTAAATTGTGATTTTTTGCCATATATTTCATACTAGTGACGTTATCCGTCTGGACGTGATGACCTAATCAATTATTTTTTTAAATGAGATTAGGAGTCGTGTGATACCTTATTTGAAAGGGTATTAAATTCTCTATTCAGTAGTATAAACATTTACATAATGATTTATACATGGTGGCCAAAAATTATTTTTTTGAATTAAATTAATTGGCAAAAAAGAAGAATGTATGTAATTTATTTCATTCAAAATACATTTTACTGCTGCTGGGTACGCAACGCGTATATAATAAAGGTATAGCACTTCTTTTTGGATGGGGAAAAAGCATTGAGCTCGTAATTTATATACTATAAGAAGTTTTCACTTCTGTCGGCACTCTCATGAGTGCTTTAAATTTTTTTTAAACTGACAAAGAAGTAAAAAACTTCTGTTTGTAAAATCGACACCCCCATCGAAAAAGGTTGTAACTCAAGTTAGATATATTTTCAGATTTCAACACAGGTGAATTCAGCAAAAAATTGCGAACACTCCAACATAAACGACATAGTTTAATTCTCAATAGTTTGGCTAATACCCAATTTAAAAAAGTTGTATTTTAACTTGCGTGTGCCATTTTAGCGTGAAAAAGGCAGTACTGGATACTTCTTTTGTTAAATATTTACTTTTTATACTTGACGATTAACAGGGTTTTTAAATAAGTTACAACTTTGTTGCACGTATGTTTAATTTATAAAGTAATCAAACATAAATGGTGCATCACATAAGTCAATTTATCGAAATGAAAATAAAAGAGGATTTACGGACTTTTTTTCCTTTTTGATAGTTACGGTGGAAAAAATAAATATACTACGTACTTCTATGTAATGAAAAAGTTTAATATTAACATTACACAGACATGTATTGTTTGAAATAGCACATTCGCAAAATGAGGGTGATGCAATGCATGCTGTTATAGAAAAACGGAAAAAAGTCGTATATGCTCCAGACCAATGGATAACCATGGTACGATGTGCCAAACCATCAGGCAAGCCTTAATCGGTAACTGAAATAAATCAGAAGCAAATTCTAAATTTTAAACTATTTAAGGACACACGTGTTAATTTCGTAGATATTAATATTGTAATAGAGTAAAGTAATAAACTAAAAAATGGTCTAAAATTAAATATTTACAGATACGAAATAAAAATGCGAAAAATTAGATAGAGATAGTTTATACTATGTTTTTTTAATAGTGATAAAATATTATTGTTATTACCAAATGTGTAATTTCCAATTAAAATTTTGAAAACTGTGAGTTGATATTTTGTTTTAATATACCATAAAAACAAATTTTTTCCTAGCTATATTGCGAATAATTCAAAACATACAAACTTTTAATAGTAAAAAGGGAAAAATAATTAACCCGGAGAGGGTAAAATGGTTGTTAGGCCAGTTACAACCTTTTTCTACGAATACTCATGTTTCATCTCAAGGTTGTATCTCAATCAAACTCAAGATTTTCTATAGTTAATAAAATTACAAAACATAAATCTCGCAGAAATCCCTTATTATGTTATAAATATCATATCACATTAGGGTAAAGGAATCTAATTATTTCGCTACAAATTTTTAAGAATTTATGTTTTCGTTTTTTGCCTCTCCTGTAAAATCGCTAAAAATGAAATACAACCTTGTTCGATAGCGGTGTTGAAATGGTATACAGGGCAGCGAGAAAGTATGGGAGCACGGTAATTTCTCGGAAACCGCTAAAACTATTTTTATATGTTTTGGTGGGTATGGATCTTCAAATGCGGCCGATATCATAGTGGTAATTACCTACAGTGTTGTCAAGTCTTCCGTTGTTCTGGAAATCGAATGAACTTTCTTATTTCTAATGGAACACCCTGTTTATTTTTTGCGTTTTGAAGTCCTTAAGAAATACTGATTATTTTTCATGTTATATTCCCTATATCTAAATGCCATAATTTCGGAATTATTATTACATTTACTAAAAAAAAATAAACAAATTATAAAAATTAATTTTTTCGGCCCGGATAGACAATAATTTAGGTTCTCTGGATCATTGGGAACAAAAAAGTATTTAGTAATTTTTCTCTGAAGTTAATGATTTTTTGAGCAATAAACAATTTAAAACTGAAAAAAATCAAAAAATGAGGATTTTTAGGGTTTAAAAACACAAGTAAAAAAAATAAATTTTGAAAATATAACCCACCCAAATTCAAGCTCAAACCTTCTTCTACCAGCTATCTATAAGGATTTTTGGCACTCTATATTCTAAAATATTGTTTTTTGAAGTGAAAACTTCTTTAGGGACGTTGTGAGATTTTTGTATAAGGGAAAAAGCATTAAATTCGCGACCGTCATTGCGACCGTCATTGCGACCGTCATCGCTTATACTATATATTATTTGTATGTATATAGAAATTGTATAGCAGTATTAAAATTTAAAATAAGTGTAAAACCTATTTTAGGATCGGGAAAAAGGTCATCGCGACCGTCATCTCTTCGGCGAAATAAATTTTGTACGTATCTATATTATGTGTATTTATACATAAATTTTATAGAAGTATTTAAATTTAAAATAAATGTAAAACCTATTTTTAGATAGGGAAAAAGCATTTATTTCGCGACCGTCATGGCGACCGTCATCTCTTCTGCGAAATAAATTTTATACGTATATGCACTGAAGTGAAAACTTCTTTAGGGACGTTGTGCACTTTTTGGATGGGAAAAATTATTAAATTGGCGACCGTCATCGCTTCGACGAAATAAATTTTTGAAGTGAAAATTTCTTTAGGGACCTTGTGCACTTTTTAGATGGGGAAAAAGTATTGAATTAGCGACCGTCATCGCTTCCGCGAAATAAATTTTTAAAGTGAAAACTTCTTTTGGGCAAGTTGTGCACTTTTAAGATGGGGAAAAAGTATTAAATTAGCAACCGTCATCGCGACCGTCATCGCTTCGACGAAATAAATTTTTGAAAGGAAAATTTCTTTAGGGATCTTGTGCACTTTTTAGATGGAGAAAAAGTATTGAGTTAGCGACCGTCATCGCTTCGACGAAATAAATTTTTGAAGTGAAAATTTCTTTAGGGACCATGTGCACTTTTTAGATGGGAAAAAAGTATTGAATTGGCGACCGTCATCGCTTCCGCGAAATAATTTTTTAAAGTGAACACTTTTTTTGGGCAAGTTGTGCACTTTTAAGATGGGGAAAAAGTATTAAATTAGCGACCGTCATCGCGACCGTCACCGCTTCGACGAAATAAATTTTTGAAGGGAAAATTTCTTTAGGGACGTCGTGCACTTTTTGGATGGGAAAAAGTATTCAATTAGCGACCGTCGTCGCTTCAACGAAATAAATATTTGAAGTGATAACTTCTTGAAGGACGTTGTGGTCTTTTTGGATGGGGGAAAAGTATTGAGTTAGGGACCGTCATCGCGACCGTCGTCGCTTCAATGAAATACATTTTTGAGAAGTGAAAACTTCTTTAGGGACGTTGTGCACTCTTTGGGTGGGAGAAACTATTAAATTAGCGACCGTCATCGCGACCATCATCGCTTCGACGAAATAAACATTTGAAGTGAGATCTTCTTGAGGGACGTTGTGCACTTTTTGGATGGGGAAAAGTATTAAATTAACGACCGTCATCGCTTCGACGAAATAAATTTTTGAATTGAAAATTTCTTTAGGGACGTTGTGCACTTCTTAGATAGGGAAAAAGTATTGAATTTGCGACCGTCATCACTTCTCTGAAATAAATTTTGTAGGTATATACATTATGTGTATGTATACATAAACAGCATAGGGCATACGCATCGCGTATATGATATAGGTACAATACTTCTTTTTGGATGGGGAAAAAGCATTGAGCTCGTAATTTATATACTATACGAAGTTTTCACTTCTGTCGGCACTCCCACGAGTGCCTTCAATTTTTTTTTTTAATTGTTAATGAAGCGCATATGGGAGGAAGGGCGAGCGGACTATTTTAACAACCAAAAAACAGTGTTTTAAACAGAAATAAGGCAAACTACTTATCGCTCTCTGATAAAGGAAGGCTTGAGCTTAAATGCAGGCACTTCGTGATTTCAAAAGTAATATTTTTTTACTTGTGTCTTGAACCTAGAAAATTGTCATTTTTCGATTTATTTCAGTTTTAAATTGTTTATTACTCGGAAACCATTAACTTTAGAAACAAATTACAAAAGATCTTTTTTGTTTCCGTTGATCCAAAGAACCTAAAATAATGTCTACCCGGCCAAAAAGATTGATTTTTATCATTTGTTTATTATTTTTAATAAATGTAGCCAAACTCCGAAATTATGGCATTTAGGTATAGGGAATATAACATGAAAAATAGTCAGTATTTCAAAGACGCCAAAACGCAAAAAATATATAGGGTGTTCCAATCGAAATAAGAAAGTTTATTATATTTCAAGAAAAACGGATAATTTGACAACAATGTAATTACCACTATAATATCGGCCGTATTAGGAGAGTTTTAGCGGTTTCCGAGAAATTATCGTATTTCTATACTTTCTCGCTACTCTCTATAATTTTTATACCATTTATTATAGACATATTCATTTTTATATTATTATATACCATTTTACAAACTGAAGTTTTTTACTTCTAAGTTTTTTAACTATGGTGTACAGCCAATCATTGGGATTTTCTCTTTAATTTGTGTTTATTTTTTTCTAATATTTCCAGGATATTATCCCTTCGTGTTAGTGCATCATATTATCTACTTTTCTCTAAACTTTATCTCGCATAATACTGTTTTGTAAATCTTTTTTACCTGTAAATTTAAATCCGTTTTTTGCTGTTGTTTTATGCTTTAATTATTTTTTAAGTCCTTCACTTATAATAGGTAAGCATTTCTACCACACCAAACCTTTTCTGTTCGACTCTATACAGGGTGTAACAAAAAGGTAGGTCATAAATTAAATCGCATATTCTGGGAAAAAAATAGTTCGATTATGTATTATGAAACTAATATTATATAATCTTAACCATTTAAAAAATCTAAATATTTACATAATAATGTATTTACCTAACTTATTCTAAACTTGAAATTGTATTTGCTTCAACCTAGTTTTTGATTAGGATTTTGATATTTTTGTTATTTTTCAGGCGTAATACCGATTATTATTGTAATTATAATATTATGATATGAGTCTCCTGAAAATATGAAAATTTGTATGTAGAAAGAGAACTGAAATAAACAGGTAATGGTTTAAAGATTAGCATCCTATTGTTTATAACTTCGTCGCCAATCTCGGTCAAATTTGACCGGTTGTATCCAAGGTACCGCTCCACCCAAGTATTTTTTAAAAGAACGTCCTGACGCGTACTTTTTAATACAGCTTTCTTAGCTCAATTTATTCTAATAGTTGCCGAGATCTTCTTTTTGTTTATAAGCCAAACAATTGTTTATAACTTTAAAACATTCCCGAGGCCGCTTAAATAGTCCAACTTCAATTCTATAAAGTACGTTACATAGGTAGAATGACTTTTTTCATGAAAATTATAGTTGTTCTGGTGTATCATGACTATTCTGGTTAATATTGCTATAATTATAATTGAATTTTTGCTAAACTGTTTGTTCGATTATTTCCGTCTTCTGGAAATGCTAATTTACTAAAAAAAAGTTTTACGTCACCAAGCTATTTAATTATTAATAAATAATTACTTCCCAAAATTTTAGTTACGTTATAAAGAATTTATTGGGAAAGCCCGGATTTTCCGAGGAAAATTTTCGTTGAAGGTGTCGGAAAAAAATACTTCTGTGCAAAATTAAATTACGGTGAATTTTTATTTAAGAGTTTTTGGTTTAAACTTAAAATCTTCTGAATTACTGATAATTTCTTTATAAACAAATTAGCTCACTTTTTGCGGACTTTCTTCTTCATATTCCTCTTTATAAGCAATTCTGTTTGTTTTTTGGCCGATTCTATGGAGTGTTATCACTCCATCTTTTAAGCAGTCGGCCATTTCTTCTACCGACTTGTGATTTATTTCTTGCTATTTTGACCACACCTGTCTCCCCATTCTGCTTATGTCGTTATTCTATTCTGTTTCTATTTAGTGTCCATTCGTTTATACACTGTACGGTACATTGTCTTCTAATGTCTTCACTCTACTTTCGATATCTCAGCGTACTTCCTGTAATTCTTCTCAGTACTCTCATCTCTGCCGTTTCTAGTACCTAGTCTTTGTGTTGGGGCTGCATCGGGTCTTGTTTCTGATGCAGATGTCATTATTAATCGTACACTGGCCGAGTCAAGTGCAAAAAGTGAACAAAAGTAAGAACTGTGATTTGTGCATGTGCGTAGTCATGGCTTCGCCCTCCACTTCAACGCGTAAAGCAGACAATATTTTTTTAATTGGAATAAGAGAATTAGAACCCATATCTCAGTTGAACCAACTACCTTCTGTAAGGCAAGTTCTTCTCAGATTTCATTTTTTCCTAAACGAGAAAAAATCCATAAGGAATGCTAGCCACTTAACCTTGGAAGAAGTGATGTCAGTATGGCAAAAGGCTGCGATTCCTACCAGATTAAAAAAACATTGTATTGAAAAAGTTGAGAAAATACACAATGAATGGCTTATGCTAAAGAAAAATAAAGGAAGAAACTCCGATGCCCAGAACAAAAGACAAAATCTGTTTGTAGAGCAGCTCGATCAGCTTTTTGATATTGCTCACAGTGAAGCCCTGGTTATGTGTAAAGTAGATGAGGACAGACAGTTTCTAATAGATCAAAGAACTGACAGAAAAATGATCATAACATCAAAAGACAAGGAATATAAAAAAACAGGAGAGAATCCTTGAAAGAAAGTTAAAAGAACAAAAAAGACTTCAAAAAGCTCAAGAGGGAACCGCTTCGCCTCTGGTGACTCCGACTGCTTCCTGCCAAAGTTCAGAGGATGATTCATCAGATGAGTGTACTCCAGTAAAACACAGCTCATCAGAAGAAGAGCTGTATAAACCATCATCATCATCTTCGGCATCCCAAAGAAACAAAAGAGATTCACACACAGACTTGTCATCTCCCCAATCGCAAAGAGAAGTTTGTTTACCACACATGTTGTTAGTGCATTGGATCGCAACAAAGTTTCTGATAGGGAAGCTTTAAGATTAATGGCTCCTATCGCAGCAGCTCTCGGTCATGATCCCAGTGAATTGCCGCTCTCAAGAAGCACTATTCAACGGGAAAGGAAGGAAGCACGAAAAACTATATTTCAAACTATTAAAGAATCTACCTCTTTTGATATTCCCGTCATTGTACACTGGGATGGAAAAATTCTTCCTGATATTTTGGGAAGTGACAAGGTAGACCGTTTGCCTGTCATAGTATCTTGTCCTGCTGACAATACAGATAAATTGCTTGGTGTACCAAAATTAGTTGGTGGTACTGGTGAAAATTCAGCTAATGCTGTTTACAAAAAGCTTGCTGAATGGGGTTTGGGTAAAAAGGTAGTGGGTATGTGTTTTAATACAACATCTGTAAACACAGGGTTGAAAAATGGAGCTTGTGTTCTGATTGAACACCTAGTTGAAGGAGAATTGTTATGGCTAGCATGCAGACACCATGTTTTAGAGATTGTACTCAGTAAAGTATTTACTTTCTGTTTTGGTCCCTCCAGTTCACCTGATATACCTATATTCAAAAGATTCAAAGCAGCATGGCAATATATCAGACAAGATAGTTATCAGTCTTTGGGAAACATTCCTGGCAGTGAAGATTTCAAACAATCTGCAGTTGATGTTCTCCAAGTTGCCTTAAAAGGCAAAAATCAGCCTCGGGATGACTATATGGAGTTGATTGAGCTGGCTTTAATTGCTTTAGGCCACACTCCAGCCAAAATTCATTGGAGAGCTCCTGGTGCGGTACACCACGCCCGTTGGATGGCTAAGTTGTTATATGGCATCAAAATCTATTTGTTTCGTGATGACAGTGGTTTCGTGACAACGCAAAGGGAGAAAGCTCAGCTTGAACGCTTTGTGAAATTTGGAGTTCTTGTCTACGTCAAGTACTGGGTAGAAGCTCCTTTAGCTTCAAATGCTCCATGGTCAGATCTCTCACTGTGGAATTATATGACAAAGTACCATGATATTGATCCTGAAGTAACTGAAATTGTCAAAAAGGCTTTCAAATCTCATCTTTGGTATCTTTCGGATGAGTTGGTTGGTTTGAGTCTGTTCGCAAAAAAAGTATCTGTTGATGATAAGGTGGAAATCGTTGAAAAAATGAAATGTGAGCCTGCTGAACGGAAAGTGAGAGGCAATTCAGCACTCCTAACTGAGAAAGCGCGTTTGGCTGATTTTGCTTCAAAAAGATCACTGCAGCTACTTGAGAAATTGGAAATCAATACCAATTTTTTCACCAAAAACCCGGATGAATGGACCGATGACCAAGAGTATATCAAAGGTCAAAACATCATCAGAAATCTGAAAGTTGTTAATGACTTGGCTGAAAGAGGAGTAAAGCTGTTTGAAGAGTTTAACAAGCTGTTAACAAATGATGAAGATGAAAAGCAGGTGCTTCTCCAGGTCATAGAAGCTAACAGAAAGATGGTGCCTACAAAGACTACAAAACAAGCGATCGTCGATAGTTTGAAAATATCAACAAAGGATTGATCGCCCACGGCAAATTCTTTTCATGAATATCATTGCATTGTTTTATTGTACCTTTATACTGTAAATAAAATACATTTAGTTTACTTACTTTGAGCTGTTTTTTCTTGATTTTTAATTCCCTCAAATATTCCGATTTTCTAAAATTATGCCCAACATAAAATGTCTTTGAGCACTCCTTTCCAAATGGAATATCATCTTGAAATTTTGCATAAATACTATTAATATTATAAGTAAAAAAGTTAGAGGGTGCCCAGGTGTCTAATATAACTTTGAAAAATTAACATTATAATGTGGGCCACCCTACTATAGGTATATTAATGTGATTTTGGTTTTACATAACCAAATATTTTTGAAGTCCTCAAATTAATATTGAAAATCATTATCATTACTTCGCTGTAGGTTTTAAACTGATTGAACATCCAATATTTTTATAAATTCAATACATTTTTACAAATATCATATTCTCTCAGATAAATATATTCTATTTTCAAATTTCAATTTCCAAGACTTTATACCTGTTCATATCTTCACACTCACATGTTCAAGGTTAAATGAGATTAGTTTTTGTCTCAGTTAATGGTCACTTTTTCAGTATTATTTCTTCTTAAAAGTTTTTGATCTATTTCTTCTTCTTTCTACTTTTTGCTCACATGTTTATATGGGAAATAAAACTAGGAATCTGTTTTTAGGCATTTGAAAGAAATATACGAAGTCATAGACTTTTAAACATCTTGAGAAGCCCTGAGACAGCCACAGCCAAGTCAATCTGGGAGTATGTCGTTGGGAGCAAGCTATTAGAGTGTTCCAGCTCAATTTTCGTCTGGACCTACAGGAGGCATGATTTGGCACCTTCCTGGTGCTCATTTTCGAGGATGCAGCAGCAACCTTTTAGTAGTCGTCTGGGTTTGTTTGGGAACAATTCGTTTGGTGATTTGAGTAACTTGTGTGTTTTATATTTCGGACTTTTGGTTTAATGCACTGTTATTAATTTTTTTTCAGATTTAGCGTACCTTTGGTTTGTATTATAACATATTTGAATATTAGTGTAGATATTTAGTTCCCAAACTGTTGTATTTACGGTAAGTTCTTGTTCACAGGAATATGCCCCCAAAAAAAATTAGGTTTTATACTTTATTATTGGTTGGATATTTATTGTGTAATATTACTGGCTTGTTCCCAAATATTTTACTGTCTATTCGCTTTACTTCATTTATTCGCTCCTTTTAAGTCCATGTATATTTATCTAACTTCATTTCTTTAGCTTTCATTTATTAACTTTGATTAATTCATTATTGCATTTTCTCTTAGTCAGGCTTGTGCCTATTTATTTGTAGTATTTTAATCTTTGTTGGTTTCAATTTAGTGGTACGTAGCAGGCGTACTATAACCATTTGGTAGAAGTCGCATGTGAGTTGTACCTTATGTATATGTAAGAGGTATAAAGTTAAGTTAACGCTAAACATGATATACAATTTAACAACAGCCTCAATCAGTCCTCATGTCGTATTCCGTTGCCTATATCTATAGGTTCCGTAAGTTGTCCACCTATTCTAACTTCAACTTTGTTGTTTTGGTAGAAGTTTTCAATGGGTTTCATATCTAGTGGGACTTGTCAAATGCTTTCTTCAAGTCAATCAGACATAGAAATGCTGGTTTCCTGCGGACTTTGCATACGTATATTACTAATACGTGCAATTGATTTCAGCAAAAAAAAATAAGCTGGTAAATAACTTTTCCCAAAAACGGCCTTTTTATATAATGTGCCCAGACTATATTATGTAATTTATAGCAATATTAACTTTAACTATTAATACCAAAAGTATTTACATAGTTTGTACTGAAAAAAAAAATCGAACCCCTCTCTTATAGTGAATCTAATCAACCTTAATTATTAAGCTGAATGCTATTTACTCTTCAATCCTTAACGTTGAAAAAAACAGGAAACTCTATCGATTGCGATCAAAATGTTCTAACGGCGAATGGAAAATTCTTAAGGTAAGCTGCAGCAGGTAGAGTGTAATGGACGGGTCACTAGGTCAATAGATATATTTGATTGAAGTGGCAGCACAAAGAAATATTTATGTCTGGATCGATTGACATGCAACGTTAAAAATAAAAACTTTAAAAGTAAGGTGCAATTTGTGTCACTAGTGTGTTGAATATATTATCAGGAAAACACATTTTGATGTTTCAAAAATAGTTTTCTCCAAGAAAAAGTTCAGGTAGGTACAATCGATTTTCAAAAACATCTAATTTAACCTAGCCTTTAACATTTGTAAGTGAAGAACTAAAAAAATATTATTATTATTATTTGAAAAGCTCAACAGGCCTGAAAGGCCTAGGCCTGAAATACAATTAAATATATTATACTTTACAAAACATAATAAAGGATGTCCAGAAACTTTACCGTCAAACGAAAATATGAGATTCCTCAGATTATTTCATTCATAGGAGATTCTGACCAATAGAAAGCTACAAAAATAAAAATTAAGCTGATTATTTTTGATGATTTTAACTTCTAATCGTATAGTAAGATATCTTATCACGTGTTTAATTCTGTCCAATTAGATTAAAATTATACTGAGAATTATCTACTGTAGAAAATTACCGATATAATTTTTTTAAGTAGATTGTTTCTGTTTAACGGCAACCAGTTTCCTAGTTTTGACAACTGTCACATTTAAGAAAATATCCATATTATACGTATTAAAAAATAATCTTACGAATATCACACGACAGTAAGAATAAATAAGAAATTAATGCTTCATTTTTACTCAAATTTGTTGTCATTGGTCAATAGCCACTCGAGCCCTGCGGACTGTCGTGTCTATTGCCAGACAAAAAATTTTGGAAAAACTGTCGCATTATTTTCAATTTATTCTCACTCTCTTGTGATATTATACCCGATAATTTTTGAAAATATCCCGTCGTTAAGTATATTACGTCCGATTCCGTACGTTGCTACGAAAAAATACATTCAGTGACATTAATGATAATTAATGTTTTAAAAATTATAAAAGTGATGACTGTCGACCGTCAAATATTTATAACCACTGTGTGTTTAATTGTACTAATTTGTACTTACATAAATAAATTACAATAAAATGTTGGTTTTGAACAGTTTTATTCATGAAATAATCGCAACAAATTGCACTCGATCTCTAAAATTATTATCGAATTTTTGCCCTCGTGACACTTTGACATAATTTCACTCCCCTTCGAGTCGTGAAATTAAAATTGTCAAAGTGTCACTCGGGAAAAATTCGATAATTTTAGAGCTCTTGTGCAATTACTACTGATAATTTTAAGATAATTTAACCCAATTGACTTAGTCCGAAAATGTTTCCTAAGGAGCTACAGCTCTTTGAAGATGGCATCTGGTAATTAATTTTTCTTAAATACCCCCAGAACGTTTCTATTTAGAAAAAGGAAAATTGGTACGTATTATCATCTAGAAATAAATCGATTCCATTCATTGTGAATTTCTAGGACCGGTCATAGGCGCCTGATTTGGGTAGGGCAAAGGTTATTTTTTCCCATACCTTTTTTTATTTAATTTTTAAGCATTTTTGACTATGGATTATTAATTTGTAAGGTATTCTAGTACTAAAAGGTACACTTGCTTTAAGTCCATAGGATACACCGTTTTCTAGAAAAATCGATTTGAAAATATTTTGATTCTTGAATTAAAAAAATCACAAAAATCTATTTAGAAAAACAAAATCTGGTACGTTTATTTATATTCCAAAAATGAATCGATTTCATTATTGGCAAATTTCTAGTACCGGTCATATGCGTCCATTTTGGGTAGGTCAACGGTTATTTTATCGCATAACTTTTTTGTCTTTAATTTTTAAGCATTTTGGACACCAGATTATTAAATTATGGGGTATTCTGGTACTAAAAGTTACTCTTGCTTTAAGTTGGTAAAATAAACCGTTATTTTTTTTGAAAAATTTTTTTAACTTCTTTTTTAAATTCAAAAAACTAAAAAATTTCAGATCGATTTTTCTGGAAAACCGTGTGTCGTACCGCAAGAGTACATTTTAGTTCTTGAATGCCCTAGAATTTAATAATCCAGAGTCAAATCCGTAAACATTAAAGACAAAAAAGTTATGCGATAAAATAACTGTTGCCATACCCAAAACGGACGCCTATGACCAGGGCCTATTTTGCCACTAGGCCCGTGAGGCACCTGCCTCTGGCCCGAATTTTAATGGGGACCGCAAAGATCACCAAAATTTTTTTATTTGAATGACAAAATTTATTTTTAAAATTCTTTGATTTTACGAACAAGAAATGAAAAACTATGACTCCATTGTTGATTTTCAAGCGACTTCACCTGTCAACGGTACTGTGAGAGTACATCTCCTTCATCTTCTATTGGGACCGTGCAAGTTCGGCAAAGCGACCCCTATTTCTACGCTCTGCAACTTTATTCGCACTTTTAATTATATTGTCCAATTATATTAGTCCTGGTTACTGGATAATTGTCAATATCATAGCACAAAAAATAATAAGAAGAAAAAATAAGATCCAGGTTATGTTATCAAAACGTAAACAATTGTATGTAGTAAATAAAATTAGTTATTAAAATGCAGTACTGCAAGCAAAATACATTTAATTAAATTTACCTTTATATAATAATTGCATATCATATCAATACTGTGGTGCAATATATATTTTTTCTGCTTCAATGACAGAAGGTATGAAATATACGTCAATTTGACAATTTCAATTGACAATATGAATTATTTAAGATACAGTCGAACCCGCTTATTTGAATAGCCTTTGTACCAGGCAAAAATATTCTTATAACCGGGATATTCTAATAACCGATCATTGGTGGCTAGTCGAAATAAGTGTATCGAATATACGTAATAATATTATTTACATAATATGCCAATGTGTAGGTTTACATACTATACCAATATGTAGTTTTACATACTATGCCAATATGTATATCATATATATATACCTACATAATCAGTATATTTATGTAAATGTTTTTAGGTCTTTTTACGTCAATAATACAGTAGTGTAACTACTACTTATCTATGTATGTGTTAAATAGCAAATTACATTATATTATGTATGTGAATGAATACAGTAGCAGTAAGTAATTAATATAAAATGTATGCAATATGTAGATATGTAAATATTTTCTTATTAAAATGCATATAACAAAATTACTTATTTTATCTTGAGAAATTATCGGTAATTATAGTTTTTTATTGTTAATCCGTGTGGTCATCCTTAATCCATTGGTTGAATGGAACTTTTATTGGCGGCAATAAATGGATGAATTTAACAAAGCCATAATTCACATCTTGCAAGCAAGTAGGTAAATACTCTCTGGGTGAATTCTAAATAAACTGCTTCTAACAATTTTATAGCAGGCAGCAGTGCCTTTTTGTAGACAAATAAAAACTACTTTAGGACCTATGCATTTTTCGGCTAAAGATCGAATTGGTAGGTACTCGTAACAAAGTAATAAATATTTATTACCCTAATAATATCTAATCCAGCACTACAGGCCTTGACGACTGACCATAATACCAAGCATAATTTAAATTTTTAATAAATTGTAAAAAAAAATATTCCTTGACCTGCAAAATATGCTAATAAGCGGTATTATCTAATTAGAACCTATTCCAATAAAAGGATAAATTTATTAAGGAGTAAATGGAAACGTTTCGGGAACTCGAATTTATATTCCATAAACCGGGATATTCCTATAACAAGGATTTTAATAAGCGGGTTCGACTGTAGTTGCAATATTTCTCCGCGACTTGCGCACGGTCGTTTCTCGTTTCCCTTCCAAGTACTTGCACACCGTGAATAGAAAACGACAGTGTCAATAACTCGTTTCCTGGCCTGCCAAAACATTATTTAAATCTTTAATTTCAACAATATTAATTTGTTTTGTGTGTTTATTGTTACGTTTGTAAATTGATTTCCACGAAAATAATTGTTCTTCTAACTTTCGATGGGTATAATGACTGGAAAAATGTTAATAGGACAGTTATTTAACATGAGCGATCTCCTGAACCTATTGCATCAATTTTTATGTTAGTTAGAAGAAGTAGTACAGCAGGAAAAATTGTAACGTTAATGGAAAAAAGTTATTTTGAAGAAAAGAAACATTATTCAACGAATAACAGCAACAATTCAAGTTTTGTCCAGGAAGCGACTATCCTTTTATGGTTCAACAACCAAATTATTGACAAAAGGAAACGACATATATACAGTGTGTTGCATTTAAGATGAAGACAGTCCTATATTTTAGATATCAAAATAAATACAGATTTGAAGTTTTGAGCAGTCATACAGGTTGAATGTTCACATTCAAGATACTGAAATTTAAATTTTAAACGCAGCCTATTTTACCTACACGGTAAAGTGTCGATATTTGGCTTCGCGTAAGAGATATCGAAAAAATTTAATTAACAATTTTTTTCTAAATATTATTCTGAACCCACATACCAAATTTCATGACAAAGTTCTCACTAGTTCATTATTTGTAGTCAGGATCATAAAACTTAAAATTGGCTGACCCAAAATGCATGTCGGGACAGCTGAGATGAATTTTTTTAGGGTCTACGATTAAAATTTAAATTTCAGTTGAGTATCTTAAAAAATGTGAACCTTCATCTTGTATGACTGTGTATAATTTAAATCTGTATTTATTTTGGTCGCCGAAGTATAGAGCTGTCTTCATCTTTAAAGCGACACACTCTATTCAAAACAATGTTTAATGATTTAAATGTAAAGTTTGTTTATTGTAAATAAAAATTAAAATTTCTGGTATAACAATATTTCTATTAAATAAGTAATTCATTTAAAAAAAGGTATTATTATTATTATTATTAAATCATATTTAGGGGCCCGAAAATTGTGTGTGTAGTGCCTCGGGCCTGATTTGAAGTAAAATAAGCTCTGCCTATGACCGGTACTAGAAATTCGCAATGGACGGAATAGATTTATCGCTGGATGGTAAATAATCTTACCAAATTTCGTTCTTATAAATAGAAGCGTTCTGGAGGTATTTAAGAAAAACTAATTACCAGACGCCATCTTTCAAGAGTTCTAGCTCCCTTAGGACAGTGCGTCAAATGTATAAGCAAGTGTTGTGACACTATAAATATTAATTTTGCATAGTAGAATAGGAAAAAATGCAACGTCGAATTGCGAATTGAGAAATCGGTAATAAAGATTGCCGATTTCGCAATTTTTAAAATTTTAATCGCTGATATGTCAAAAACTAATAACCTAAGAGAAAATTCACTAAAGACCTTTTCTCTTTGGAATAATTCAAAAAACCTAAGAAAATTTTGTTCGATGCAAAAAAATAATTATAAAAAAAACCCTAATCTTTCCCTCGCCTGGTAAGGTCTTATGCTGTTCAGAATCGTCTGTCATTGTACACATTTCTTCTAAATGACTTACTCAAACACATACTTAAATTTAAACTTTACAGGAGACAGTATATTTTTCCCCTAACCTATGCACTTTTCGATTCACCTGGTGCAGGGCTGATGCCTGCCAGGTCATGGTTTTTAGCCTTGGTGTGCTATGAATTATCACTATACAAATTTCTAGCCTTACATGAAGACCGTTACTCGAAAGGTTCACTAGCTCTTAGGCTATAACGATACTTTGTTAGTTTAGGAACATACTTATTCTCACAAAACCAGAAACTAGAAGCGCTAGATCGTGTAATATGAGTGGGGGACGATCACGTGCTTTTGTCGTAAAATTTACGATAACGCGCCCGTTCGAAGGTGAAATACCATCTTTAGGTTATAAGCTCTCCTTTGACACCCAATTTGTCATTTTATCTCTTTTAATAACGGAGGAATTGTGTTTAACGACGGGTACACAGATAATATGGATTATTTCATTCATAGGAGATTCTGACCAATAGAAAGCTACAGACATGCAAATTAAGGTGATAATTTTTGATAATCTGCCGTCGTTAAGCATATTACGTCAGATGCCCTTCGTTGCTACGAAAAAATACATTCAGTGACATTAATGACAAATGTTTTAAAAATTATAAAAGTGATGACTTTCAACCGTCAAATACATATTTATAACAACTCTGTGTTTAATTTCACTAATTGGTACTTACATATATAAATTACAATAAAATTTTGGTTTTGAACAGTTTTATTCATGAAATAATCGCAACAAATTGCACTCGAACTCTAAAATTAATATAGAATTTTAGAGCTCTTGTGCAACTACTACTGATAATTCAAGGTATACACAGGTGTTTCAAGGCTGTAAAATGGATGGAAACAATATTATTAATACAGATTAATATTTACAAGAACACAATAAATATAGGCACAAAATTTTGTCAAGATTTTCGATTACTCCATTAAAATGTTACATTTTTTAAGCCGTACCTTGCATTTGTCAGAGGAGTCAATTTTATTTTTTAATATGTAGGGGGGATCAGTAGAAGCTTAAGTTCAAGTTTTTGGGGTCGGCATCCTTGTCCCCCGGCCTCCATCTTGGAAATGGGGTGCAAAGGGGTTCCGTGCTATATCTCGTAAACTACCAACCCTACGGAAGATCTAATTAAACATAAAATGTAGCAAATTAAATTTTCTACATTTTTGTTTTTATTACTTTTTATCTTCAAATGACCAACAAAAAAGATATAAACAAAAATATGTAAAAATTTTTTAACAAGTTTCCTTTTGGAGGTGATAACTTTTTTTCAGTTCATTTTAAAATAAAATAACATTATAGCAATTTTGTAATAGCAATTTTGTAGAGGGTTTTTCAGCGAACAATTTCCACTATAAAGTTGTTTAATTCTATTTATTTATATAGGTTGTACAGCGCTCCAAACTAGACCAGATTCTCGAATGCTCATAGGGATACACTAAAAAAAGTTAAGCTTACTTTTCTATCTACGTATACATATTCTTTATTCATACAATTTATTATGATTTTAACATTCATATGCTATTATTAATCTGTTTTTGACCTTTCTCCCCACTATAAAACTTATAATCCTAAGCATATATAGAGAAGGCCCAAGAAGTTGTTTGCCGGTTCAGAAGAAGAATGACGCAACCGCAAAATGCAAAATTCTTAAGAAGAGCAAAAAACCAATTTTTGATATCAAAATCATAAAGTATGATCAAAATTAGCCATTCACCACACGGTGGTCAGGATCTCGAGATACAATCGTTTTTTGAGGTGTGCCGCTTGTATATGAAGTAACATAACTTTTTTCCTATTGTATACTTTGACTTAAAATTTTCGTAAAAACTCCATCATGAATTATATTTTATTGTTGTGTTGGTTAAAAT
Organism: Diabrotica virgifera virgifera; assembly: GCF_917563875.1. Lineage (NCBI taxonomy): Eukaryota > Metazoa > Arthropoda > Insecta > Coleoptera > Chrysomelidae > Diabrotica > Diabrotica virgifera. The sequence continues at coordinate 10,366,421 of NC_065450.1, forward strand.
TATAAACTAAAAGTTTGTCACTCAACTTTTTTAAGTAAACATGAAACTAACGAAATATGATGACAAAATGTTTAAAAAGTAACAACTCCTTTTTTAATATGTTTAAACATTTTGGACAAATTCCATTGTTATTTACATACTTCAAAGATGACACAGTAAAATTTTCAAAAGGAAATATTTACAGCGACCAAGGATACAGCGAGGTAAATTTGAAAAATCATCAAAACTGATTTTCGGCATTTTTTGTATAAAATTTGATTTTTCAACATGTTCCACCAAATCTAGATACAAATAAACTTCATATTCGGATTCAGCGACCTCGAAAACATAAAAATAGACCAACGTTGGTCATTCACTTTAAATTTGATTTTCGCGGTCGGCACAACGATTACTGCCGCTCAACTAATAAGATAGATATTATTTTTTTTTATTGTATTCCTATGAGAATTCGAGAATCTGGTCAAGATTGGAGCGCTGTAAAACCTAGATAATAAATAAAATTAAACAACTTTATAGTGAAAATTATTCATTGAGAAATCCTCTACAAAATCACTATGATGTTATTTTATTGTGAAATGAACGGAAAAAAAGTTATAACCTCCAAAAGGAAACTTCTTACAAAATTTTCTCATATTTTTGTGTATAACTTTTTTGTTGGTCACTTGACGATAAAAAGTCATAGATATAAAATTATATAAAATTTAATATGGTACATTTTATGTATAATGAAATTTTCTGTAGGATTGCTAGTTTAGGAGATACAGCGCGAAAGCCCTTTGCACCACTTTTTACAATATGGCGGCCGGGGGACAAGGGTGGCGACCCCAAAAACTTGAACTGAAGCTTCTACTGAACCCCCCTACACATTAAAAAAATAAAGTTGACTCCTCTAAAAAATGCAACCTAAATGCAACATTTTAATTGACAATATTGAATTTATCAATTTTGATTGCTTTTAAAAGTGTAGTTTTATATAATTATCGCTGCAAACGAACAAATTTTCTTTTTGTGCTCATTCGATTGCTTCCAATGATCCACATGGCACACTTTCTAGCGGCAATGTCGAAGGGTCATCATCGTCGTCGCGCGGCGTCGCGTCGGTCGATAAAAGAATGAAAATAAACCAATAATTGAATTACTTTCGCGCCATCCGAAAAAAAGTTGGATTACTGCTGCCAGTTAGGCAATTGGAATAAAACGTTTTTGATTGCCTTCACCCAAAATCCTAATAAAGTGTAACAGTAATGCAATTCCGCCACAGGAACTGCTCCAGTTTAATTACAAGTATGGAGAAACCAGCGGCGTGCCGATTTTATTTTCTTCGATATAGGGAAGTCAACATAGATCGAAAATATGCATTGTTTCGGAATAATTCAAACAAGCTTATATTTTTCTAAAACTTTTTTTATTCGTTTATATACATGTTGAAGTAAAAAGTTCTACTCACACATTTTGCCGCTAATTGTTTATTCATTGTTTAAACAATAAAAGTTTTTTTGTAGAAATAATTTTAAAATCATCATTTGAATTCATCATTTTACTTTGATCAAATATGTTTCTATTTTGTTTTTGATTATGCTGAATCCGAATATTATGGCATTATAATTTGAAAATTCTTATACAGAAGCGCTTTAACAGTATGTCTGCGTAGCTAGGAACCATATGGGAATCTTTTTTTTTATTATCAATTTTACGAAAAAAGTTATTCTCCATAAAATACTCTGCATAGTCTAAGATCTAAAACTGAACCATCAGATTTTATGAATTTTATACGAGGTATGTCAAAAATATGAATTTCGTTAAATAGTAAAGTACATTTATATTCTAGAATATTAAAAATTGTTATTATGAAAAGTTATTTGGAATAAAAAACTATGTTTTAATATACAATTACATTCTTCTAATTGATTTTTTGAAGTGAAAACTTCTTTAGGGACGTTGTGCACTTTTTGGATTGGGGAAAAAGCATTGAATTGGCGACCGTCATCGCGACCGTCATCGCGACCGTCATTGCGACAGTCATCGCTTATGCTATATATTATGTGTATGTATATATACATTGTGTAGAGGTTATTTTTAAAATAAATGTAAAACATATTTTAAGATGGGAAAAAAGGATTTATTTCGCGACCGTCATCGCGACCGTCATCTCTCCGGCTAAATATTTTGTACGTATATACATTATGTGTATGTATATGTAAATTCTATATAAATTTTTAAATTTAAAATAAATGTAAAACCTATTTTTGGATGGGGAAAAAGGATTTATTTGGCGACCGTCATCGCGACCGTCATGCATTCGGCGAAATAAATTTTGTACGTATGTACATATGTTATGTGTATGTATATATATATAAATTGTATAGACATATTTAAATTTAAAATAAATGTAAAACCTATTTTTGGATGGGAAAAAAGGATTTTTTGGCGACCGTCATCGCGACCGTCATCGCGACCGTCATCTCTTCGGTGACATAAATTTTGTACGTATATTTATTATGTGTATGTATATATAAATTGTGTAAAAGTATTTAAATTTAAAATAAATGTAAAATCTATTTTAGAATGGAGAGAAAGGATTGATTTCGCGACTCATCGCGATCGTCATCGCTTCGACGAAGTAAATTTTGTACGTATATTACTATAATGTACGTATAATAATAGTAATATTATTGAAGTGAAAACTTCTTTAAGGACGTTGTGCACTTTTTAGATGGAGAAAAAGCATTGAATTCGCGACCGTCATTGCGACCATCATCGCTTCGGCGAAATAAATTTTGTACGTATCCATGTATCTACTATTATGTCTATATATATATATATATATATATATATATATATATATATATATATATATATATACATAAAAATAGTGTAGAAGGCCCGCAACGCGTATATAATATTGGTATAACACCTATTTTGGATGTGGATAAAGAATTGATTTCGCGACCGTCATCGTTTAGTCGAAATAAATTTTGTATGTATATATATATTATCTTCTTCTTCAGCCTGTTTGCATCCACTCCGGGACAAAGGCCTCCCCATGAGTTCTCCATTCTTCTCTATTTTGTGCTATTTGGTGGCAGTTTCTCCCCATTTTTGCTTTGATGTCGTCTAGCCATCGTTTTTGCGATCTTCCTCTACTACGACTGTGCTCGCGTGGTCTCCAATGTACAATGTTTCTCGTCCACGTTTCGATGTTTTGTCGTGCCACGTGTCCTACCCAGGTCCGTTTCATTTGCATTTTAATTCTTCCAATTACATATTCTACGTTCGTCCTGCTTCGCACGTCCTCATTTTGTATAAATATTATGTTCCCTCAGAGATCTGTGTCGTTCTCAATCTATTGGCTGATACCTCTCTAAGTGTCATCGTCTCCATTCTATACGTCATAATTGGTAGAATACAACTGTTGAATACCCTTTCTTTAGATGTATTGGTATTTTTTTGTTCTTCAACACATCACTGAGTCTTGCTACTGCTGCCCAAGTCATTCTTCTAGTTATTTCTGCCGTTTGATTCTGTTTGCCTAGTTTGATCTTGTAACCTAGGTATACTTTTCGACACTTTCGATATCACTTCCATCTAAGCCGATTGTGATATATTGATTTGTCATCACTTTTGTTTTATTTGTTTTTGTCCTATGTCTAACTTCTCTCTCCGTTCTTATTTTGCTTGTTGTTAGACCTTCTGATACATTTATTTGCATAGTTGCATTGTGGTATATGTAATTGAGGAGTATTTTATATCTAGAATCAATCCTTGCGTTTATTCATTCCTTCTAATACGGCCCAGAGTTTTATGGAATCGAATACATGTGTGTCGTTATTGTCTGTAGGTGTTCTATGGTACTATGTCAACAGGCTCGTAATTATCGAATTTATTTGATAGCCTGTTAGTAATTATTTTGGTAAGCATTCTGTACGGATGTGGCAACAGGCTTATTGGCTTGAAATTTTCGCGTTTGTGTACCTACATATTAGGTGTATGTATATATAAATAGTATAGGACGCACGCAACGCGTTTATAATATAGGTATATAACTTCTTTTTGGATTGAGAAAAAGCATTGAATTCGCAACCGTCATCGCTACGGCGAGATATTAGTACCTAATTTATATACTATAGGTTGAGTTGCGTATGTATAAGTTCAAACGAAGCTATAATGGTTGGATGAGGGATAGAGTGTGAACCCGAAGGAGCTTGCGAAGCAAGCGCATAAGGGGCCACACGGTCCCTACTCCAATCATTATAAGTGATTAGAGTTTAAAGTATTTTTGAAGTGAAAACTTCTGTAGCGACTTTGTATACTTTCTGGATGGGGAAAAAGCATTGAATTCGTGACCGTTATCGCTTCGCGAAATAAATTCGTTACGTTTATGTATTATGTGTATGTATAGGTATATAAATAGTATAGGATGCACCCAATGAGTATATAATGTAGGTATATCACTTCTTTTTGGATGGGGAAAAAGCATTGAACTCGCGATTGTTATCGACAGGCAGATATTAGTAATTTATATACCATAGGTTGAATTGCGTATAAGTTCGACCGAAGTTATAATGGTTGGAGGAGGGATAAAGTGTGTACCCGAAGGGGCTTGCTTCGTAAGACGTTTTCACTTCTGTCGGCACTCCCATGAGTGCCCTAATATTTTTTTTAATTTTTTTTCTCAAATTACGCGATACGTATCATCTTTTTTTTACAATTATGATAACTATTGCATTACCAATTTTAAGAAAAGAGTTATTCTTAATCAAATGTTCTACCTGGTCTAAAATTTAAGATACAACCGTCAGATATTAAACTTTTTCAATTTCATACGAGGTATGTAAAAAATACTTTCGCTTAATATTTAAGTGCCCTTATAGTGCACAATATTTCAATTAGAAAGATGTAATTGAACATTGAAACTAAATGTGTAAGTCCAAACAACGTTCCTTGATAAAAATTTTCGATAATGTGGAATTTAAAGGTACTTTACTCTTGAGTGAAATTCATATTTTTTAATATAACTCGTATAAAATTAATAGCATTTAATATCTCATGTTTGCTTCTTAAATTGTATATGATGCGGAGTATTTTATAAGGAATAATTTTTTTCGTAAAACTGATAATAAAAAAGTTATCAATAGGTTCCAATTTACGACGATATGCTGTATAAGAGCACAAAAAAATTTATCTACTCTATGTCATATTATGTATAAGTTTTAGTTTGTGGAAACTGTCATAGATAGCAGTGCGTGAAAGATTTAAAGTGTGCGTGAAGTAACAATGTATTTTAAATGGGATTTACTTTTTCGCACTTTTCTTAAATATCGCGTTGTCATGGTGGCAATCCTTAACTTTCGCGTTGTCATGGTGATGACAATATGAGCAATGAATTACAACAAAAGTTTTGACAGTTTTTTGGTTTGAAAGTAGTTAGAATTTTTAAAAGTCAAAGTTCTAAAAATTGTAAAATAGAAATGAATTCCAGTGACGAAGAGTTACAACTTTTTTTATTTGTTTATCGTAAATAAAATATTGTATGAAACTATGCGTGAAGTACCTACTTTTTGCGAACTTACGCGATTTATAGCACTCGCTCCGTTGGCGCTCGTGCTCTAAAAATCGCGTGAGTTCGCAAAAAGCATACTTCACGAAATGTTTCAGAAATAACTATTGTTAAACATTTATTTTGGTTTAAACTTATTATTAAATGTATTTTAGGTAAGTTTTACAGAAAAAAAATTTAATCACTTTATATAATCATTTTTTTATCTTTCTTAATTTTCTCAAAAAGAAATTTTTCTTTTCGTTTATTGTGTCTCAACTACCGTGTTATTGACACTGGGTCAATTTTGTTACATAAGTTATTACATTATATTATTTATTACAATAGAGAGAAAAATGCTTAAAAAAAAACATTAAATTTTATAGTTCAGATTTGTTTCTCGCAGAAAGTCAAGTACACCCTGAACATGTTTTAAGTCACTGAGGATCACATTCGTAAGACCCTGTATCGAGTATTTTTTTGTTCTTGTTCGAACCCGGTGCACTGAGTGAGAATAGGCTGAACAGTTACCGATTCACTGCACTTTTCACAAACAGATTGTTTCTCTGAAGCCATGAGGTGTCCATGTGTCAACTGTGTCTGATTTGGTTGTAATTGCTTCCTTTTCAGCAGTATCGGCGATCTTATTGCCTGAAATTCCAACGTGCGAAGGAGTCCAGATTAACGTTATACTTGTTCCAGAAGAAATAAGACGGTTTGTTTCTTCGTGTATGGCGCGAATCCTATTGGATGTTGGGAGTATATATTTTTAATTGAGTCGAAGTAGGACATCGAATCAGTACAAACTGAAGTGTTTTTGGCTTTAGTTTGGCTAGATAACCATTTTAATGCTTGGAGGATGGCATACAGCTCTCCTGTGTAGATGGAGTTGGATGCTGGAAGGCAGAACTTCTGAAGAACACTATTTGCAGTTGTTTCAGAATATCCAACCACTGTCGCAGTTTTGGATGCATCTGTGTAGAGAATCTCGTCTTATGAGTTTGTGTTGACCAGCTTTACGAACGATTGCCTCAGAATTTGGCTATTGGTTTCATTTTTGGTATAGTTGTTAAGCAAAAGGTTAATTTTTGGGTTGCTAATCCAGGGAGGAGTTGATGATATTATATGAGTACCTGTTACTGATAAATCAACAGGTCGTAAAAGAGGAAGTAAAATTTGAGGTAGTGTCTGATATTTATTATTGGGCGTGCAGTTATAGGGTTTACAAATTAGCTCATATACAGGGTTGTTTGGATTAGAAGACACCCTAGCAAAGTATGTCAGAAGCAATTGTTGTCTACGAAGTGAAAGGGGAAGTTCAACTGTCTCGCAACGACGGCTTTCGGTGGGACTGGATCTGAAAGCTCCAAGAGAGATTAGTAATGCGGTATTCTGAATAGTGTCAAGAGTTCTTACATAGGACTTTGATGTTGGCATGTATACAAAGCATCCATAATCTAAACGAGAGCGAATAAGAGATATGTACACCTTAATTAGGACGTCCTCATCAGCTCTCCAGTGGGGGTTTGCTAGAGATTTTAATAAATTTAATCTGGTTGAGCAATTAACTTTGACATTTGTAATCTGTGGCTTTCATTTTAGTCGATTATCAAATATTAAACCTGGTATTTTGTGTTCATTACATACCGTGAGCAGAGTACCATTTAATGTAATTTGAGGTGATATAATGCTACGTGTTCTTCGACTAAATTTGAGTACTTTTGATTTTTCAGCAGAGAAATTAATACCAAAATTTGAATACCAATAAGCTATTTCATTTACTGTATTTTAAATTAAATTTTTAGTTGTGTACGTGTCTTTACCGCGGAAATATAAAATTAAGTCATCGGCGTATAAGTTGTACTTCACTGGGCTATGAATATTATTGCAAATATCATTTAAAGTGACTTTGAATATAGTGGAACTTAAAATTGAACCTGGGGTACTCCGTTTTTTCTTGAACGTAAGTTGGGGAAGCTTTTCCGTTAACTAATAGTTTAAAGCGGCGACAAGAGAGAAACTGTTAGATAAAAGATAATGTAAAAGAAATTGTTTATTTCATCTCTAAAGTAAAATAATTCAGTGCATTTTAACGATTACGTCCTAAGCTTTAAAAAACACCTATAAAATTGTAATAAATTTGATCAAACTGAAGTAACATCGTCTTAAAGTGGTAGTAATTCTGTAAAACTACGAAGTTTTCAAAAATTACATTTTTGAGACGTCGTATCATTTGAATTAAATTTTTAAGATTTTTTTGAATGAAACATCGTTTAGTAAGATATTTTAAAGATAACTTGTCCAAATTTGAGACTTTTGTAGGTACAATTGTATTAGTTACACACTTTTAAATCATTTTTAAATAAAATTCATATAAGTCTCACTTTCCGCCTTCAAAGTACTTATGCCAATACATTTTATCTCTCATTATTACAACCATAAGATAGCTTAATTGTTTTTCTCTCATAATCAATTTGTAAAATTTCATTTGATCCATTAGTTAAAGACTTATATTAAAATAACTCAAGCGTACACTTTTCCGAACGGTAGTTTAAAGTGCGCCAATGTTTGTGAGAAGATTTTTAATCTAGAAATAAGAAATAATTTTTAATCTAGATAATTTTAAAAAAATATTTATATAAGATTTTTTTTTTGTAAAATTTTCTGAATTTGACAGTGGTCAAGTCAGTTTTTCCGAGATTTATATTTTCGGAGTTATTTAAAAGAACAACTAATTTCGCAGTTCATTTTTTAAAAAAAATGAAACACCCACTTCTGGAGTAGAACTTTTTGATATATTATTTACTGAAAATTTCTTAATCAAATTACCAAAAACTCTAACATCGAAGTAAAACAAATTCTATATAATAGGTATAATATAATACAATCCTACAAAATGCCAATGGATTGTATAAAATATGTTCAGAACGAACGTTTTCGGACCTATCAGTCCGTCATCAGTGAACTCAAATACTTGCTAACTAGCCCCAGAACAAAACAATTGTTGTAATTATAATTAAATGGTTGTAATTAATAATAATTGTAATAATAATTTTTAGTCACATCTCCCTAGTACCATCTTTAAGAAATAAGCTCTCATTCAACATGTCATTCTATCTGTTTTAATAACGGAGAAAATATATTAACGGTCATACAGACGGGCGGACAGATAGGAATGAAACCGAAAGTATATATTTGTACTCGTCTTGCTAAGGCGCGGCAAATAATATATCACTTGTACTATTTTAGCGACTTTAAGACAGTACTTCCGGTTCCACCTCTAAAAAAGGAAATCCTAGATAAAATTTCTCACCATTAACACCATGCTTGGCTTACAAGCTTTAATTCGATACCTCATTTGTCATTACTTATCTTGTCTAATGACGAAGGAGTTGTATTTATAAAGTCTCTGGCACAGACAATCATGGATAATTCAAGGTTTTCACATCCCTCACAATTTATTTCAATTCGTCTTTTTAAACGTCCACAAAGTATGTGTTTTTTATCTCTTTCCAAAATAAAAGCTATAGTAAAAAAATTTAAAAAACAATTGAGATTATTTAGTATCAAAATTTTAATCGCCGTATTTAATACACATTTAAAATGTTGATTATACAAAAATTAATCCTCCCTGTAATAAAGCAGCTAATTTGAACCAGTGAGCTTTACACCTTTGAAACCGTACCTGCTTTCCTGCCAACTTTAATTATCAGCAGAGCTGAAAGATATTAATCCGCTTGACCGAGAGTTCAATACGTTAGGGTTAGACTACGGCTAAGACGACGAAGAAGAGAAAAAAAGTGAGAGAGAAAAAACCAACTGGCTCTCGGTTCTGGATTGTATTAGACCACGGATTGTGTCGTAAAATGAATCAATTAATAAGAGATCGCGGTTTTTTTGCCCGCAGTGATGGTAGGTTTTTTCTAATTGACTAAGCGAATATTGTATTTTTTAATTAACTTTTCAAAAATTAAAGCGACTAACGTTTTTGCATGTTTCCTTGATTACATAATGTTTTAGATTAAACAGTTTTTGTATAACCCAAACAAATATTGAAATGGTTGTCAAATGAAATCGGATTGTCAAGTTACAAGTTTAGCGTCGTAAACACTAGATCATGGGCCTGATTCTAATTCATTTCGACAGTCGTAATTTCATTTCGACACCGCCATGACAGCCGCAGAGTATAGCGATTCTTATTCATTTCGATATTAGTTACAACTGGGGATATTAACCTTATCATGTTGAGACTGCTCAGAATTTGGGTTGGCGCTGCGGTTTATTGGAATTTGTTGATAGTCTGGGAAAATTATCGAAAAAATGCCATTTTTGGGAAAAATTATTTACCAGCTATTTTATTGCTAAAATCGAATCTTAAGATTGCATATATTAGTAATATGGGGTATGACAAGTTCGCAGAAAGTGTGTTATTTTATTTATAAACAAATTAGCACTCCTAAACCTTCTTTTTTTTTTCAAATAGTGGTCTGTAGTTCCTAAAATTTTTCCTTTGAGCCAAAAACACTCAAATAAAAATTCACCGTAATTTAGTTCTGCACAAAGTTATTTTTTTTCCGATTTCCTTCAACAAAAATTTTACTCAAAAAATCCGAGTTTTCCCAAAAAATCTGCAATTTTCAATTAAAATTTTAGGGAAGTACCTAATTATTTATCAATAATTAAATAATTTATGACATGAAAGATTTATTATAGTAGAATATACAGAGGGGCTAAATTATGGAATAAATTCATTTCTTTAAAACGGACGATTTTGGAGCAAAATCCCGAAAGAGGTCGATTTTTATTTTTAAATTACAATTTTTTGGCATATATTTCATACTAGTGACTTCATCCATCTGAGCGTGATGACGTAATCGATAATTTTGTTAATAGGAATAGGGGTCGTGTGGTAGGTCATTTGAAAGAGTCAATTCTCTATTCAGTAATTTAAACATTAATATCATTAGGTATTTATACAGGGTTGCCAAAAAATAATTTTTTAATTAAATTAATTGGCGCAAAAAAAAGAACATATGTAATTTATTTAACTCAAAATACATTGTACTGCTGTCAGAAAATAGAAAAAAAGGTTTATTTCACAAATAAACATTCCTTTTCGCTTAAATTAAATCACAAACAGCCTCACTCCTACCTATCGGCAGTTTGAACATTTAATTTAAGCTAAAAGCAAAGTTTATTTGCAAAATAAACATTTTTTTCTATTTTCTGACAGCAATAGAATGTATTTTGAGTTAAATAAATTACATGCATTGTTCTTCTTGCGTCAATTAATTTAATTCAAAAAATTTTTTGGCCTCCCTGTATAATAATCTGTGTATAATATTAATATCTACGGATTATACGAAATATGACAGAAGCTCGAAATAAATGACTGTGAATGAAAAGCCCTATACTGAATAGAAAATTGAACGCCTTTGTAAATGAGCTACAACACGAACCCCTATTCCTATTTAAAAAATAATCGATTACGTCATCACGCTCGGATGTATGACGTCACTAGTTTGAAATATATGCCAAAAAAATTTAATTTAAAAATAAAAATGAATTTATTCCATAATTTAGCCCCTCTCTGTATATCAGGAGACCGGCGACAATCTAACCAATAGTTTAGCAATAATTAAAATGTTAATTAAAAATATTCGGTCGAAATAATAACCAAAAAGATTATGATACACCAGAATAACTATGATTTTCGTATAAAAAAGCACTATACCTATTCAACGTACCTTACAGGATTGAAATTGGACCATTTGAGCGGTCTCAGGAATGTTATAAAGAAACATTTTTTGGCTTATAAACAAATAGAACCCCTCAGAAAATATTAGATTAAATTAAATTAAGTTAACGCTGTTGAAAAGGGCACGGCTTCTGTGCCCTTTTCGAAAAAAAAAAATTGAATTACGAGGAGTGATTCCAGGTATAACCGATCAAATTTGACCGGCATTTGAGACAGAGTTATAAACAACAGGATTTTAATCTTTGAACCATTAGATACCTTTTAATTCCGGTCCTCTTTGTACATACAAATTTTCATATCTTCAAGACACTCATAACAAAAAAGATTTATGTCACTGTCACCAAATTATTTAATTATTGATAAATAATTACTTCTTTCAAATTTTAGTTGAAAATTAAAGATTTTGTTTGGAAAACCAGAATTTTCCGAGGAAAATTTCCGTCGAAGGAAATTTGAATAAATTATCAATGTGCAGAATTAAATTACTGTCAATTTTTGTATGCGAGTGTTTTGGTTTAAAGTTAAAATTTTCGTAGTTATAGAGCAATAATTAAAAAAAAGATTTCGGAGCGCTAATTTGTTTATAAACAAAATAGCACACTTTCTGTGGACTTTGCACAGCTATAGTACTACTATAGGAAATCTTAAGATTTGATTTCAGCATGTCCAGCAATAAAATAGCTGGTAATTAATTTTCCTTGTTTTTTACTAATTTTCCCAGATTATTACCTTACATCTTTCATTGAGTTGATGATTCACGTTGTGGACATTCTCAATTATTATATTTCTAATTTAATACTATTCTATCTAATTCCTCAAAACAAACAAATTTCAATTAAACCCAGCCATATTAATGCCTTTTGCTTTAGTTTTCCTTGCAAGAAATAAACAAAACACATCTAAACTAAACCTAACCTCGCTTTTGGCCATTCATTCATCTCCGTGTCAAATAATTTCGACATCGAAATTATAATATCAACCACTTTTTTGGAGTCGCTATTAATTTCGATAGTCGCTATTTCGTGACGTCATTTCGTTAGTTCAACTAAAATCCACAAGGCTCGCACAGTCGCATTTCGACGTCGCCATATTGAAAGCGACTTGTTTAGTGTCGAAATTTGATTTAGATTCAGGGCTCATTTCGACGATAATGGTTTAGTGGCTTATGGCCCCATTGTACATTGGTGGCTTAAGCGATCGGTTAGGTTAACCGGGTTCTATTTTGAGCGTCTGTTTTTCTTCATTCGGGTTGTTCAATGACAAGTTTAGTTAAGCCGAGGTTCATAAAAATTTTGGTAAGGTTGGCAACGTAAGGCATGCGTATTCAAAGTAATTTCCCTCAATTCTCGACATAAATTTTTCCGCCATTTATGTATTATTATTCGGTTTTTGTCTTTTGTCAATATAATTCTTTTATTACTGTTATTATTTTAATCGATATTTTTTATCGTTTAGTTTATTAGTTTAATCAATTTTCACGTTAAATTTGTGAACAGACCATTTGAATAAGTGTTGTAAGTACATATAAGGATATTATTGCAATGTGTTTATTTTCTATTTGTAAAAAATTGTTTGTTGGTATTTTTTTTCTACAATGGACGCAAAAATACCTTTCAATTTCACCTCTCAAGAAGAAATATTGGTATGTTTGGCCAAACAATACAGCAAAATTGTACAAAATAAAATGAAACAAATTTCAGCCCCCAAAATTTTAAAGAAGTTTATCAAAGCCATTGGTTGTAGAAGATAGTAAGATATTTTTATAAATATCTAATAGTTGTTGCATGTATTAGTTTATATTTCTAAATTTTAAATTAACAAAATATTCATGCACAAGATTTTCAACCTCTTCCTACGTTTGACAAATTGTACTTCTCATGATTCTCTAGACAGACAGTTAGATTTTCTAAATTTTTGGCTAATACCATTGCTACTTCCTCTTCTTCATGGGGTATGGGCAAAGGGTTATTAAAAATCATTGCAATGTTGTGTAACATCGATGTTCCAATTGAAGGGGTTGGAGCAGAAAGGGTATAATTACGTCTAAGTTAGTTTTGAGAAAATAGCTTCCAAAGTAATTTGCACTTTTAAAATTCTGTAAAACCCCTTAGTTTAATTAATAATATTTAAAAATTATAAATGCAAAATATGATTTTATTGTTAAAATAATATATTTGGAAAAGGGCTTAGTTCAGTTAAAAAATTGAATTTGATTCACTTATACCGTTTTTGCACCAACACATTTTTACATGTGGTTTGAGCAAGGAAAAGTAAATAGCTAGAAAAAGTAAAGTTTCAAAACATTTTTATTAATAAACAGAACATTTTTGGAAGTATGTACCATTAAGATACAATTTAAATATAAAGTTACAACTAAATTTTCAAAGACAAAAAATTATTCGTAGTCAGAACTAATCACATCGTCTTCGTTTTCATTTTCTTCTGTAACTGGATCAACTGCACTCGGTCCCAGCTCCATTGCTTCTTCTGATGTGTGAACCCTCTTTTTATTTTTATTTTTTGTCGTCGCATCCTCGTGTTTCATATTCTTATAAAATGCATGGTACACTGGAGGTATAAAATCCAAAAGAGTTTGCAGATTTTTCCATTTTTCAAGTTTAATTGGCACTGAACTTGTGTGAAGTTGCGTAAAAGTTCCATTAATTGAAAACGATGGGCGTCCAGATAAGTTGGACCCACATAAACATTTTAGGAATGTATAGATATCATTCAAAACTGGCTTAAATTCAAACAAAAATGAGTCAAAGTCTTTTGCATATCTAAAGTGTGCGATATCTCTAAATTTAAGAGGTCGTCTTCCTTCTGTATCTTTTTTTGGATCTTTTATAAGCTTATTAAGTCCTTTAAACGAAAAAACGTTTCCTTTGTCATGTTGTGAACTATGAATTTTTTGCAAGAACTTGCGATTACTTGTCTCCAGTGGTCGGGAATAAAAACTTGAGGATTTCTTTTTTTTTTTGTTTTTTTCAATCAAAGCAAAATTCCTGTCACATTCCATATAAGTGTGACCTGGCTCTAGGAATTTGTGATGTATTTCTGTAATGTGGGTGGCTTTCACTAAACACATAAATAACTTGCAAATATTTTTATTTTTGTTTTGCCCCCCACACGAATCGCTGTATGCTATTACTTTAGTAACAGAGGATGGTAGGGATTTGAAAAAATGAACAAGGCATGACCCTATCTCCTGTGAACCCCTGCCAGAAACAGTTTCATCCCATGTGTACATGTGGCCTGTTCCAGTGAGCAAATTATGGACGCAAAAATTGTATGTCCATACTTGCCTTAGATAGAATACCTTTGATGTAGTAAGTAATGGCGTGGCCAACGTTTGCTGTAGATCAAAACATATTACCACAGTATCCTTCGAAGTTTTGTTGCTTTTAATATCCAGTTCTTTCATACTACATGCCTTTTGCGCCTTTCTTTGATGTAGTTCTAAAGACACTGGAGCATTTTGATTACTGATTGCGTTTCCAGAGTTCTTTACAATATTCTGCAAGCTGTCGCACTTTGAGCAGGTGTCGCTGTGAGGCTTGTGAAACCGCAAATTAAATTCACTGTTAAAAACATTACGGTAGTAACTCATCTTAACGACTGGCTTATTATTTTCGATGCAATATTGTTTATATAGTAAGTACATCTTTGTAACGCTACGATCTGGGGAAAGATATCGGGTATTTAAGTTATCTTTACGAGAGTAGTGGCTTTTGTATTTCGGGAACATATTTATGTGCTGAATTACAGTCTCTCGAGTATTTTTGTCAATTTTGTTATCACTTTCTTTTTTTCCCTTTTATCAGGTTCTGTTATACCAAATCTATCAGTTTTTTCACATACTGTAGTAAACCGTCTATTACTAATATCAAACGTTTGGAGGAAAAATGCTTTACATACTCGCTTATTTATTAGCATGATTTTTGTAGAAAAATTTCGATGTTTTGCAGACATTTGATTCCTCCTAGCAACTTCCTCCTTTTTTATGCAAGACGATAAATATGCTGTTTGCAGGTCATAACTAGGAAGCTCATAAAATTTATCAAATAGAGCTTGTCTGTCTACCTCAAAAATAATTTCGTTACTCTTAAATCTACATGTATGACCAAAAGGTCTTAATTGCTTACTCGGATGGATGACGTTCTTGTGTCCTACATACTGCTTGCCTTCGGTTCTTAGCATCTTTTTTCATTTCTTTTCCAGGCGCTGATATTCCTTTTTCGTTTTCTAGTTTTACTTGGCAGGACATGTGTATATTTACTGGCACTGCTTGACTCTGACTGTTCAGATTCTTCTGAGGAATGTACACCATCATCGTCTTCTGGTCGATATTCTTCATCTTCCTCCGTTTCATAAGGATCTAACTCTGATTCATAGGCATCTACAAAAAAAAACAGGATCATAACCATAAAATTAAAGCTGAGATTATTAATTTTAATCTTACCCTCTCTGCTACTACTAGACAACTCCAAATATATAATAGTCTGGGCTGATTTTCGGAGAATAGGCCATTTTTGGGAAAAGTTATTTACCAGCAATTTTATTGCTGGAATCGAATTATAAGATCCTATATGTTAATAATATAGGTATTCAACGTCCTCAGATAGTGTGCTACTTTTTTTATAAACAAAATGGCGCCCGAAAATCGTGTTTTTTTCAATTATTGCTCTAGAACTCTGAAGATTTTAACTTTACAACAAAAACACTCAAATAAAAATTCACCGTGATTAAATTATGCATAGAGACGTGTTTTTCCCGATCTGCTCCGACGAAAATTTTCCTCGGAAAATGCGGGTTTTCCCAACAAAATCTTTAATTTTCAAATAAAGTTTTAGATAAGTAATTATTTACCAATAATTAAATAATTTGGTGACTTAAAAGCTTTCTTGGTTTAGATTATAGTTGCAGAAGCTGGTGAAAATTAAACGAATATTTTAGCAACAATTCAATTGTTAATTAATAATTTACGGTCGCAATAATAACCAAATAATTATGATACACTGATCAAACTTTGAAATCTTATAAATATGAGATGCCTATTTAACATTTTGTCGACAAAATATAATTTTTTTATTTTTTTGCATAATCTTTAAATGTTTAAAAAAATAGTTATAAACAAATTAACGTTTCTCAGAAAGTTTTTTTTATATTATAATTTTAAAAAATAGCTAAAATGCGCATTTCAAATATCTTGAAAATGAATGCTTTAAAACTTTTTTGCAACCATTTGCAAAAAAGTTATGAAACAGCAAAGTAAACATACGATTACTACGGTGTTAATAATTTTTTTAATTCTTTCAAAGCGTAGAAGTGAGTTTAAAGTACAAGCTAATTATTCATAAAACAATATCGATTATCAGCTTAATGGTTATATTTTAATTAAAGATTATATATATATTTTTTTGTAATTTACACGCGCGAAAGTAGAATAATACAGTACCGTAGCTACCCGCCCACATACACAACTCGCGCGAGTTTAAACGTGTCAGTCGCTTCGAGTGAACATTTTATCTCCGGCTCTGTATCAAGCCTACTTTCGCGCTAAAAATTACAACAAAAAGTAATTTTAATCTTTGATTAAAATATAACCATTGCACTAATTTTTGACATTCTTTGTGAGTAATTAGATTGTACCATAGACTCACTTTTAAGCTTTGAAACAATTAAAACAAATTATAAACAATGGAGATATCGTATATTTATTTTGCTGTTTCCTAACTTTTTTGCAAATGGATGGAAAATTTTTTTAAAGCATTAATTTTCAAGACCTATGAAATACGCATTTTAATTATTTTTTAAAATTAGAATATAATAAACAATTTCTAAGAAATGTTAATTTGTTTATAACAATTTTTTTAAACATTTAAAGATTATGCAAAAAAATTAAAAATTGTCGACAAAATATTAAATAGGCATCACACCTTTATAATCTTTCTAAGTTTGATCAATGTCTCATGATTATTTTGGTTGTTATTACGACTGTAAATTGTTAATTAACAATTGAATTGTTGCTAAATTATTCGTTTCATTTTAACCGGCTTCTGAATTTATAATCTATACCAAGAAAGCTTTTATTTCACCAAGCTATATAATTGTTGATTAATAATTACTGGCCCAAAAAATTTATTTAAATTCGAGATTTTGTTGGGAAAACCCACGTTTTCCGAGGAAAATTTTCGTCGGAGCTAATCGGGAAAAACCTGCCTCTATGTAGAATTAAATTGGGGTGAATTTTTATTTGGGTATTTTTGGTGTAAAGTTAAAATCTTCGGAGTTATAGAGCAATAATTGAAAAAATACATTTTGTTTATAAAAAAAGTAGCACATTATCTGTGGACTTTGCATACCTATATTAATAATATATAGGATCTTATAATTCGATTAAAGCAATAAAATTGCTGGTAAATAACCTTTCTTTGTACTTTACTAATTAGACCAACGCATTATAACTATTTTTTTTTTCAAAATTTAAAGATTATGCAAAAAAAAGTAAAATTTATATTTTGTCGATAAAATATTAAACAAGCATCTCATCTTTATAATCTTTATAAGTTTGATCAATGTATCATGATTATTTTGGTTATTATTGCGATCGTAAATTGTTAATTAACAATTGAATTGCTGCTAAAATATTCGTTTAATTTTCACCAGCTTCTGGAATTACAATCTATACCAAGAAATCTTTGATGTCACTAAGTTATTTAAATATTGATTAATAATTATTTACCTAAAACTTTATTTGAAAATTATAGTTTTTGTTAGGAAAACTTCATTTTCCGAGGAAAATTTTCGTCGGAGCAAATCGTGAAAAATATATCTCTATGCAGAATTTAATTGCGGTGAAATTTTATTTGGGTGTTTTTGTTGTAAGTTAAAATCTTCGGAGTTATAAAGCAATAATTGAAAAAAATACGATTTGTCGGCGCCATTTGGTTTATAAAAAAAGTAGCACACTATCTGCGGACTTTTCATACCTATATTATTAATATATAGGATCTTATAATTCGATTCCAGGAATAAAATTGCTGGTAAATAACTTTTCCATGAATTTTGCTAATTGGCCCAGAGTATAAGTTAACAAATAGATTTCGTTTTATATAACGTACACCAAAAATTATGTGCACAAAAACCTTGTAAACACACAATTTCAATGAAAAACGAACTAGCCGCAACGAGTACGTTGAACAGTCTATTAGAAAATGTTGAGTGCAAAAACGGTACCAGTGATATTATACCGGTTTTGCTCTAACAAATATTTAGGAATTGTTTAGTAGGTTTTTTACCTATTAATAGATGGCACCAGTAGTATCTAAACACGCTTAAATCGTTTTTGCTCTGAAAGAACACACACTCTAGTATTGTTTTCTGCACTTAACTCAAAAAATGTCAGTTATACCCTTTTTTCACCAACCCCTTCAATTAAAATTGAATGGGTCTGTCAAATAACAAGTGCCATGTGATTCGTTTTTAAAAAATCGAACAAAAACTGATAAAATTATAATAATGGTAAATTTATACGTTTTAAGGATTAGCAATTAATTACTTCATCTTAGTAGCATCTGTTTAATTTTAGTACTTAATTTAATTTCTCAACTGAACTAACTTTTCTTCGTTATTGATATTTTATTAACTTTATGGTCTTTAAATGTACATTCTTCTTAATTAGTATGTTTTGACTGGTTAGTCAGTTTATTTCAATTGTTTCAAATTAGTTTATAATCAATATTAAATAAAGTGATATGTACCTACATAAGCATGGTACAAGTATAATTAATTTTAGATTTATTAATAAATTATGCGCATTTAATTTAATAAATTAACAAAATCATTTTCGACATTTGCTTCAAAATCAAACAGAAGTTGCAAAAAGGAGCCTGTTGCTTAAAACCAGTGATATGGGTCCATTTCACTGCACAAAACCTTAATTTAAGGCAATAAAAACCATGATCTTAGAATAGACAGCTTGGTTCTTGAAATGTCAATAACAAATTTGCCACTGGTTTTTGTTCTTACCCATCTGTTCGATTTTTTATTCTATGAGCAATAGTTTCATGTAAATAGTGAACTGAACAGCATTTTCTTTGCCAAGCATTTCCAGCATTCCCAAGTCTTTGCCAAAATTCATTATCATTCCATTTTTCAAAATGATTTTTAAAATCTTCATTATTAGTTAAATTTTCAATGAGGTCCATTTTTGAGGTGTAGATAATATGATATGATTATGATTTCCGTTGACAATGACAAAAATGTGAGGTTAAAAATCCTTGAACCAGCGTTGAACCGTCAAACATCGACCGCATAGCTGAACCCGGGCTTAAACCGAGTACAAGAAATTAAACTTTGTATGTACAACGCACTTCTTGCCCTGAACTCGGTAATGGCGCTGAGCCGGAGTTAAACTTAGATTGCACAACCGGGCCTATAACGCTTAACACATATAACAAGGCGCTGGCGACAGTTTTAGTACTATTATGTATAGCATGTACGTCTCGAAGCTGAATTTGTATGTGATCAGAAATTCTTAAAAATACATCTTGATTTGGGGTAGTCTGTAAGTAAAAAGCACATTTTCAAGAATGAAGAGGCTTCAAAATATAGCTGCTGACATGCTATGTGCTATCAATATTATACTACGGGATGGAAGCGTCAACACTGAATAAAATTAACGTGAGGAGACTGGGTGCATTCGAGATGTGAATGTACCGAATAGTACTGAAAATCTCATGGGTAGATAGAATAGCCAACTTATAGGTAATAAGATAAGGACGTGTGGATCAGAAAAGAAAAGTACTTCTGACAATTAAGAAAAGAAAACTAAGATATATGGGAGATGTGATGGGAGGAGGATTGATTCAGTGAATTTGTACTCTACGAGCTCCCTAGTGGGAAAGTTTTGGGGTAGTTCTGATTTCTTTCATTATATATGGATTTTGGGCTGCTCAATCCGAATATGAGGTTTGCGGACAAAATTTCTTGCCGGAACATTGAAAAAATCGCGAGAAAATCGAAAAATTTCAGGTTTTTCCGCTTTTTTGCTCAAATCTCGAAAACTATTAACTTTTAGTAAATGGTCTGTTAACAGAAATTAAAGTACTTAAAATTATCTACAAATATAACTATTTACTTTTTTTTTAGACGAACCGTTCGGTCTAAAGTGCAAGTTGAAAATTGCCAAATTTTAAAGGTCTCGGCAAAACCCACTTTGTAGATTCCAAAACTTTAGTTTTTATTAGAATGCTGTCATTTGATAAATTTCTCCTAGTTTTCTGTACAAATAATAAATGTTAGTTCATAATATGAATATGGCATGCCTCTTCTCACAGCTTCCATGAATCCATTCCATCCTAAACTACCGAGAATGTCTCTGCTTTTCCCTGAGAGCCACCGAAGATCAGGCACAGATAGAGTCACAGTTTCAGTTGGTGTGAACATTCCATTCGGATCTTGATTTATGATAAACCTTGAGGTTTTGTCCTTTCAAAATGTATTAGTTGAACAGCTCTCTGACTTCCATAAACCTCAGGTGCGGGTTTAGTTTTTAGCCGAGGAATGGATTGGTTAGGAGCTATTGCATGTTTTGGTGCAATACAAGAAATGTCACCCATGACGTAAAAAGTGTGGTATCCGTCGATTGTATGTACGTTAACCCTTTCTGTCCCAACGCTGCATATATATGTTTTTGAAAAAGTGGGTCTGTATTCCCAGCCGCCGTATATATACGTTCAAGGTGTTATGGTCTCAATTTACCAAAGCCGAAAATATGCGTTGCTTATAAAATTTGAGACTCATTGGTGTCCCAATGCCATAGAAGTATGTCCGAAAATGTTAGATTATTGTTCCCAAAGACTCAAAATGTTGCCACCTAAGACAGGTCATGCGGACCCATTGCCGTATATATTTGTTCACATATTTTAGATATATGCTATATTGTAGCACCGGTGGCAACGCTTATAGGTGGTTGCTAGGAGGTGAAGCGTTTGTAGCCACAGAAAAGACCAGAAAAAAATAAGCGAATCGAGATACATGTGTGCAAGATGCGGAGTCGGCCTTTGCGTAGTGCCATGTTTTGAGGAGTACCACACAAAAGAAAATTTTAATGTTAATTTACATTACATTATTTTTTTAAGTTCATTTTCAAGTTTAAGTTGGTTAAAAAAACTCATTAAATACATTAGTATGATAGAATTGATTCAAAAAATGACATAACCCAGACATCCAAAGTGAAAGTTATCCTCCAACACCAAATGGATCTACACGGTCCATGTAATGTTCAGAGAAAAGTCACACCTTTTTGAGCGTCGGGTTTGGGGGGAGAGGGGGAGAAGTCGGTAAATTCGTAGTTTTTTAAGTTTTTCGTCAATATTTCTAAAACTATGAGGTTTAGCATAAACAATCTTCTATACAAAAATGTTCTACATTAAATTTGAAATAAAAAAGGCCCTATACAAAATCCTCCTAAAATGAACGGTTCCAAAGTTACGGAGGTAGCATAGAATAATTGGTCCAAAAAAGGCCTAACCCAGACATCCAAAGTAAAAGTTTTCCTCCAATATAAAATTGTTCTATATGGTCCACATATTGTTCAGTAAAAAGTTACACCATTTTGAGCGTCCGGTTTGGGAGGGAGATGGGGCAGAAGTCGGTAAATTAGTAGTTTCTTTACGTTTTTCGTCAAAGTTTCTAAAACTATGTTTAAGCGTAAACAATGTTCTATACAAATACGTTCTACGTAAAATTTAAAACAAAAATGGTCCTATCCATAATTTTTATAAAATCAACGGTTCCAGAGTTACGGAGGGTGAAATGTGGAGGTTTTCGATACTTTTTATATTTTTTGGAAAATTGATGATGATTTTGGGTGGTGACGTTGACGTTTCTGCTTATCACTAACATACCATCGGCCACTGAAATAGCAAATCCTGTTAAAGAAAATTTCTTCCAATCAGTAAAAATATAATAAATTGCTCAAGAAATATAAAAAGTATCGAAAACCTCCACTTTTCACCCTCCGTAACTCTGGAATCGTTGATTTTATAACAATTATGTATAGGAACTTTTTTGTTTAAATTTGATGTAGAACATTTTTGTATAGAACATCGTTTACGCGAAAGCATATTTTTAAAAATATTGACGAAAAACCTAAAAAAACTACTAGTTTACCGATTTCTGCCCCATCTCCCCCCCCCCCAAACCGGACGCTAAAAATGGTGTAACTTTTTACTGAACAATATCTGGACCATATAGAACAATTTGATGTTGGAGGAAAACTTTTACTTTTAATGTCTGGGTTAGGCCTTTTTTGGACCAATTATACCATACTACCTCCGTAACTTTGGAACCGTTCATTTTAGAAGGAATACGCTTAGGTCCTTTTTTGTTTCAAATTTAATGTAGAATATTTTTGTATAGAAGTTTGTTCATGCTAAACCGCATAGTTTTAGAAATTTTGACGAAAAACTTAAAAAACTACGAATTTACCAATTTCTCCCCCCTCTCCCCCCCCAAACCTGACGCTGAAAATGGTGTGACTTTTTTCTGAACATTATGTGGACCATATAGGACAATTTGTTGGGGGATAACTTTCACTTTGGATGTCTGGGTTTGGATCTAGTTATACCATACTACATGTTTTGGTCATTTATTTGTTTATTTATATGCGACGTATATATATATATATATATATATATATATATATATATATATATATATATATATATATAAGGCAATGGGACTTTAAGCATGAAAAAACCTTCGGGATTGAGGAACCAACATGCAGATTAAGGCCTGGCATAGAAAGGGTTAAAATCAGCGTTTTCGTACACCTGTTGTGTAAATCACGGCTGGTCAATTTTGTGTGGATCGCCTGCGATTGCTGACACTTCCAGATAAGCAACGCGCTTGCTCTAAGTGCTGTAGCGGCAGTAAGGCCCAGATAGTTGGTCTCACCATTCCTTGCAGGGTTGGCTGTTTTCTCTACAAAAAGTACGGCTCAAGAAAATAGGTTGATGTAATTTCCTCTTTGGGGTTTTGTTCATCCCATACAGAAGCTGTTTGCCTGGAAGTGTCAGCATTCGCAGGCGATCCTCATAAAATTGACCTGCCGTGCTGTACACAGCAGGTGTATGATAACACTGATTTTAACGTACATAAAATCGACGAATACCACACTTTTCACGTCATATGTGGCATTTCTTGTATTGCACCAAAACATGCAGTAGCTCCTAAGCAATCCATTTCTCGAATAAAAAAGAATTCCGTGCCTGAGGTTTATGGAAGTCAGGGACCTGTTCAACTAATTCATTTTAAAAGGACAAAACCTCAAGGTTTATAAGAAATCAAGATAACAGATCCGAAGGAAATGAAACACCAACTGAAACTGTGACTCCATCTGTGCCTGATCTTCTGTGGCTCTAAGGGAAAAGCAGAGACATTTCCGGCCTCTTAGGACGGAATGGAGTCATGGAAGCTGTCACAAGAGACATACCATACCTATCAACTAACATTTATTATTTGTACAGAAAACTAGGAGGAATGTATCAAATGACAGCATATTAAAAATAAAGTTTTGGAATGTAAAAAGTGGGTTTGGCCAAGACCGTTAAAAATTGGAAATTTTCAACTTGTACTTTAGACCGAACGGTTCGTCTGAAAAAAAAAGTAAATACCTAGTGATATTTGTAGATAATTTTAAGTACTTTAATTTCTGTTAACAGACTATTTACTAAAAGTTAATGGTTTTCGAGATTTGAGCAAAAAAGCTGAAAAAATCTGAAATTTTTCCCTTTTCGCGATTTTTTCAATGTTCCGGTAAGAAATTTTGTCCGCAAACATCATATTCGGAATCAGCAGCCCAAAATCTATATATAATGAAAGAAATCAGAACTACCCCAAAACTTTCCTAGTCAAAACACAATTTTATTGAATCATTACAGACAGTAAGAGTGTCGTTGACAGACTAACTAACGTACATAAGTTCCAACAACTCAATCATATAGAACTGGAAATTATGACTCTTTATAATAAAATTGCAAATTTAGGAAAAATATCATTATATCATGGATAAAGGGACACGCAGGCAGTAGGGGTAACGAAATATTAGGCAGGCTAGCCAAATCCGCCCTAGAAATAGGCGAAGAACTTTCCATGAACTTACTACTCATTTCGGATATTGATATTATTAGTAGACGACACCAAAAACAAAATTGGCAAAGGTATTTATTATCGAAACACGAGAACTGGTAGTAATTACAAAGAAATGCAGCCTGATATTCCGATTAAAAGATGGTTTCATTCTGTATCAAATCGCCATTTCATAAGAGTTATAAATAGATTGAGATGAAATCATGCTCTTACCCCCCTTCATATGTACAGTTTGGGTCTCACAGAGTCACCTAACTGTGAGTGTGGAAAAGAAGGTGATCTACTACATATTCCCCTCGAATGTTCACATCAATCAGTAAATATAAACAAATTTTATGTTAATCTTAATATATTAAAAATTCCACTTCCCGTCTACTTGGACTATTTAATATTTTCTGAAGATATTAATAAATTAAAAACAATTTACGCACATATCAAAAACTGTCAATATAGATTGTAGCAATAAAAGTTACCCTGTATTTAAGAAAATTTGTTAAAACAAAGCAGATATGTTTAAAAACAAAACAAACATGTTTCTTTTGTTGTTTTTTTTTTAAACCTGTAGGTTTAAGTAATTATTGTATATTATAATTGAAAAAAGAAACGAACAAGAAAAAAAAGAGAAAAGGAAAAGCAAAAAAAAAGAAAAAAAGCAAAAAAAGCAAAAAAAGAAAAATAAAAAAAAAAGAAAAAAAGAAAAGAAAAGAAAAAAAACTAAGAATATGTAAACCTCCGAGATGTTGAATCGGGTTTATGTCTTAACGTAGTAAAAAAAAACAATTAATAAAAAATAATAATAAAAAAAAAACAAATTAGAAATATAAAAAGATACAAAAAATTAAACTTAAAAAAAAATATTTACAACCAAAACAGTGTATTATTTAGATAATAGTTGTAATATGTTAGTTTGTTATGTATTTAGAGTTAGAAATAAAGAAAAATTCCTCTGATTGAAAAAACAAATTTGTTTGTTTTTAAAATAACAAATGTCTGGCTAATTGGCTCGGCCAAGGCCAACAAATTCACAAAAAAAAATTCCCCTCTATGGACATAGACATCTATATTAATAACTTTTATGTTTCCTGCAGCCGACTTTGATGATATACATAGTTATAAACAAATGAAGATCAAAAGACGGTAAATTTTCGCTTTTTTCGTCTATAACCAAAAAGTTAAGAAGTTTAAACAAATTTGAGAGTAAGAAACTCATAAATCGTCTAAGAAATTTCAATATTGCGTTCGCTGAATATGTCTACCCTTATTGGTCGCTTAGAAAATTGCAAAATAAATCATAACTTATATCATAAATATTCAAAACCTATGTTAAAATTAACTTATAACCTTCTTATTACGCGAATTGCTGAGACTTCTGGTGCTTAAATTATATTTTAAATTTCAAAGCAATTGGTCAAATAGTTTAAAAGTTATTTAATTTGTTTATCCCAAATTCATTTTATTGCAACACAATAAGTCACAAAATTATGAGGTTACAGTGAGACTTCTGGCAGTTTGTGGAAGAAGAACATAATTTATACTATCAACTTAATTAAAAATACAAAAATTTATTTTAAACAGTGTAAAATTATTTTGCAAAAACACATCGATTTTTTGCTTAATTATAAACAATTAGAATAAGTTTTTAACCGTTACCCGTAGAAAATAGTTATTTTCCTAACAAGTGCAGAAAGTCATTCTTTTCCGCACGCGACTGCAGTTTGCCGAACGACGCGAAACGGGAGTTCGGCAAGCAGTCGAGTGCGGAAAAGAGACTTTCTGCAAGAGTTAGGAACAATATTTTTTCTAAGAGTCTTTAAAAAATTACCAAATTTTAATCAATTAATTTAATTAATATGAAAATATATACACAAATTAATTCTTTGACAAGGTTGTCAAAACCAAACTTTCAATATAATTAGTTAGCATGACGACGATCTTGGTTTCCATGACGATGATTCAAAACGACAGTTATTGCCTACCGATTTGACTTTCGAATATTATGTCAAAATAATTTTATTTCATCGAATTGTCGCGTTAATTTCATTAAAACAGGAACACAATAAGATATATTTGAAATAAATTAACAAATATTATCTAAATATTAGTTTATTGCATGTATTATAATTAATTTAAGGCCATATTAACATATCTAAATTAACACGCGTGCGGAAAAGTAAAAACCGCGTGCGCAAAAGTAACACGCGTGCGGAAAAATAACACGCGTGCGGAAAAGTGAAACTTTCTAAACTAAAATGCGTGCGCGAAAGTAGACATTTTTGCACGCTCGTAGAAAAATTATTTTTTTATATTTGGAAAGACTGAATTTTTATACACATTTAGGAAGAAAAACAATTGTCCTAGGACAATTAGGGACGAAGTTAGCCCTCCTTTTTTAATTCACATGTTTTTTCAAAATGATTTTGCAGTATTTAGAATTATTGTTTGTTATTTTTTTTTAATTAAATTAATGGTATAAATCTTCTTCTTTCATAAACTATCCAAAGCATAAATGTAACTTCATCATTTTCTGACTTATAGCGTTTCAAAAAAAAATTAATTTGGGATAAAACAATTAAATACCTTTTAAACTATTTTAGCAATTGCTTGGAAATTTAGGGTATTATTTAAGCACCAGAAGTCTCAGCATTTTGGGTAAAAAACTTAAAATGTATTATTTATTTTGCAATTTTCTAAGAAACCAAAGGGGATAGACATATTCAGCGAACGCCATAGTGAAGTTTCTTATACGAATTATGAGTTTCTTACTCTCAAATTTGTATAAAATACTTAACTTTTTGGTTATAGACGAAAAAAGCAAAAATTTACCGTTTTTTGATCTTCGTTTGTTTATAACTATGTATATGATCAAAATCGGCTGTAGGAAACATAAATACAGGCTATTAATAACATACATAGATGTCCATACTACTAAAAATTTGGTTTCGGACTGGAGGGGGTTGAGTCACCAACAAGATATTTTTTTTCCTTATTTCTCTGAACATTGGTGATAAATAGCTTACTGATTAAGCACGAGAGTTTAATAAAAGGGTAAAAAATCAATTGGAAATTCTGTCCGACACAATTCATGGGCAGTTTTCGTAGTCCGACGTCTATATCTTAGAGGTTTTGAACGTCGGACTACAAATACTTCCCATAAATTTTGTCGGACATAACTTCCAATTGATTTTTTACCCTTTTAAAACTCTCATGCAAAAATCAGACTACTATTTATCACCAACGTAATTCCTGTCAGTTGACATGTTCTACGTGTCGGACTGGTTAAAACGCCCAACATTTTTGTCGGACAAATATTTTTCATACATTATATAGCATTGGCTATTGAATAAATTTAAAAACAGCCTGCTAGTTTTCCCAATCATAAACTTGTCAGGATGACACGTTTATCACGTTCCCCAATTAAAGCTTAATCTATGAATACCGTTAATCCATGAACAAAATTTTAGCTTGCTATTAAAAAACGTTTATTTGGTAGACGGGATCCATGACTAAGAGCTTATAGAAGCGGCTTACAAGGTATAACATTATAATGCGATTTTTTATTAACACTGATAATAGTATAGTATTCAGCAAGCATATAATAGTGACTGTTATTCACAAGTATGAAATTTATGACACGAGGCATAGGTGGGTGTCATAAATCATACAAGTTAATAACAGTCATTATATGCTAGTAGAACACTATACTTTATCCAACACTATTAAATAATTTTTTAAATAACTCTAAAATAGACCAATAAAACCGATTCTAAAAAAGACTCCGTTTTTTGTCAATTCTTTATTGTGTAAACTATTCAGACGCAGAAATAGAGATTTCTCCATTTTTCAGGTCATAAATTCAAACTCTCAATTTTTGCACCATCCTGTATATCTGGAGGTGTACAAGATACATGATTTTCACTATCTGTGTCCATTTTTTTTCAATGAAATAGTTTAAAATTGATAAATATATCCAACAACTTTTTGACGTTTCAAATTAAAAATAACCGCGACTTGTACGTACACAGCTCTAGTAGAACTAGTGAACACTGACATCATTATTTACTACTTATCAGGGAATAACAGATATTATTATTTAGTTGACTAGTCTTGGATAAAATATTTTTTAAGACCGTTTAATAAAATGCTCATTATTTACTATTTTTGAATAGATAATAGCACCCATTAATTTACCCGTGAGTAATAGTCCATTACTCACGGGTCATTACTCGTCAAGTATTTGTTGTTTACTAATTTACAACGATGAAATTAACTCAATGTTGTAGCACTTGCTGAACACATTTTTTTGTTATTTCACTATAATCTACATACATACACATATTATCTGCTTAAAACGTTTTCCCACGTCTTTCGATATCGCCATTTTTCTCTTTTCGTACATAGGTTTTCCGAAGTAAGTCTTCCTCTTTTCCTTCTACCATGAGATTTCCATGTTAGGGTTTCTCCTTGAAATCAATATTCAGGCATTCTTTGGACATGTTCATATCATCTTAGTTGTTAAGTATCAACTCGACTTAAGTCCTTTATCGTTGATAACAACATTTTATCTCAAAATCAGTTCGGCTTTTTAACTAATAAATGTACCACTGATACCAAGTTTTCTGTACTACATGAAGTTTATCAAGCACTAAACAATAATCTTTATACTGCCACTGTTTTCTGTGATTATGCCAAAGCTTTTGATTGTGTAAATCACGACATCTTGATTAAAAAACTAAATTCCTATGGAATTAGAGGTATTTCTTTGAATTGGTTCCAATCCTACTTGAATAATAGGAAACAACGAGTTAGAGCAAATTATACTGACTCTAGTCTCAAAAACATTGTATGTGGAGTACCGCAAGGTTCAGTATTGGGTCCTCTTCTGTTCCTTATCTTTATAAATGACATCACTAATTTAAAAATCGATGGGAAAATTTTTCTTTTTGCTGATGATACCAGTAACACTTGGAGCAACTCAACTATTGCATCTCTTCATGAAACTATAACTTCGGATTTACTGACGATAAAGATCTGGTCTGACGCTAATTTACTCTCTTTTGATATCGATAAAACAGTAGCATTATCATATAAAGGAGCTCTTCAACTTTGCCTCTTAATAACAGATCAGTACCGTTGATTCTGTAAAATTTCTTGGAATTTTTTTAGACAGCAACCTCAAATGGTCCCTTCATATCGATTTGTTAAGTAAGAAACTGGCCTCAGCTTGCTATGCAATAAATCTGTCTCAAGGGAACTCAATTCAGCATCTTCTAAAATAACATATTTTTCGTTTTTCGAGTCTCATTTTCGATATGGTCTTCCTATTTGGGGTTCTAGTACAGCTGCTCAATTTGATGTTATTTTTAAATTGCAATAAAGAGCAATAAAATATCTGTTTGGCCGCAGAAGATCTACACGTTGCAGAAGTTACTTTAGAAATCACGGAATTTAAACACTTCCATCTTTATATATTCTAGAAACGGTTTGTTTAACAAATCCCTTTACAACTTAAATCTGCAACATCTTTCCCAAAGTTCCGTAAAATGACAAAAGCCTATCTATCTAAAAGACCATATTATTAAACAGAAGAATTTCTTAATGAATAACTAAGAAAATTGGGTTTCATACGCAGTAGCTTAAACTGTCAATTTATAATTTTGTGTTTTATTTGTTGTAAGTATGTTCAATTTGCAATTTATATCAATTTTGCAATTAATTGTTTTTGTTTCTGGTTTTATATCATATTTACTGTATATTGACGATTTATCTAATTTTAGTAAATTATAGTTGTTATTTGTTATTTATTGTTGATATTATTTTTCTTTTGACTGTATGTAAACTGTGTCCATAACATTGTAAAAATTTTCAGTGGCAATAAAGCATATTTCTATTCTATTCAATATCTTCGAATACTATATGATTTCCTTTGCCAAGTTTGCTTTTGTATCGTTATTTTACTTATTTTCATGTTATTCATGTAGGCGAGGCTAGGATAGTTACCTATATTATAAATTTCGTTATTATCTTTGGAGTCTGGTCTGTCTTCACTTAAAAGTCTATCCAAGTACTCGTGCCCCGTATTAGGTGTGCTTGGTGGTATTGTATATATTTTCTATTCCTGTCGAAGTGATTTTAATACTGTAACTTTCTGTTCTTCGATGTCCTTATAGACGGGAATTTATCATGTGACAATTTTGTTGTCAGGCTTGAATTTTTTTATGACATATCATCCTTCGTACTTGGTTTGTGACTACATACTTGTTAATCAGTTTCTCAGCTAGGGGAGTGCATATAGATTTTCATTTCGGAAAAATCAAACAAAATAAACTTTTGGTAATTTCATTAAAAAATGTTTAATAAACAACATATCAAAAAGTTCTACTCGTGAAGTGGGTGCTTCATTTTTTATTAAACAAATGAACTACGATGTCTGATATTTTTTTAAATAACTCCGAAAATATAAATTTTAGAACCAAACTGACTTGACCATTGCAAAATTCAGAAAAGTTTACAAAAAAAAACCTTATATAAAGATTTTCTAAAATTAAATCTGTATCTTCTATAATTTTTTATTTATAAACGCTAAAGTCACCCTTCTCACAAACATTGGCTAAACTAGCGTACGGCGAAGTGCGTGGTTGAGTTATTTTAATGTAATTCTTTAACGAATGGATTAATTGAAATTTTACAAGTTGAACCTAGAAGAAGAATAATTAAGCTATCTTATGGTTATAATAAAAAGAAATAAAATGTATGGGCATAAGTACGGTGGGGGCGGAAAGTGAGACTTACATGAATTTTGTTTAAAAATGATTTAAAAATTATTTAAAAATTTGTAACTAATACAATTTTTCTTATAAAACCCTCAATTTTGCACAACTTACCTTTTAAGCATCGTGTTAAATGATGTTTCAGTCAAAAAAAATCTCAAAAATTTAATTGAAATTTACTAAAGTTTGAATAGATCTATTACAGTTTTATAAATGCTTTTTTAAAGCTTAGGATGTAATATTTATAGTGCACTAAATTATTTTACTTTAGAAATGAAATAAACTATTTATTTTTGAGAAAATTGAGAAAGATAACAAAAATGTAATACAAAAACCGAAAATTACCAGCTAAGAAAAGGTTTATATAAAGTGATCACAACTTTTTTCTCTAAAACTTACCTAAAATACATTTAATAATAAACTTCAACAATAATAAATATTTAACAAAAAAAAATTTTTTTTAGCTCATACAGTATGTCTGCATAACTTGGAACCTATTGATAACTTTTTTATGATCAGTTTTACAGTTTAACGAAAAAAAGTTATTCTTTATAAAATCCTCTTTTTTTTTTTTTTTTTTTTTTATCGTATGGCATAGATACAACAAGAACACATAATTTTAAAAAAAAGTATATAAAACACTACATGAAGTATCACAAACGAACATCTAATGTATTAATATACTGTAAAACATTTTCGGTCGCATTCAGGAACTCATCGAAAACTCCAGGGTATCGCCTTCGGGGGCATTCCTCAATAATGTGGCGGATGGTCTGCCGTTGCGCACCACAATCACACTCAGGAGTAAGGGCCTTTCCCCATCTATGCAAGCTGTCAGCACATCTACCGGTCCCTGTCCTTATTCTGTTCAGCGCCGTCCATGTATTGCGGGGCAGTTCAAAGCCTGGCGGTTTCTGATCGATACAGGCCATTTGGTGTGATTCCTGTGGTGAGTCGCTCTCCCATTGTCTTCTCCAAGCGTTGGTGAGGTCGAAATGTTCCTGATGTAGGGAGGTGGCCCTTAACAATGGGGGATATCTGGAGCGCAGTCTTTTCATTTCGATATCAAGCTTATCATGGTGGATGGGTAGTTGATGGTTAGCCTCGATTTTTCGATATTCTCTGAGAAGAGAATGACTTCTTCTTAGTTTAGGCGGTGGAATGTGACTCAGAATGGGAAGCCAATAGTTCGGTGTTGGTCGAATTGTACCTGAGATCATTCGCATTGTCTGGTTTAATTGGGTGTCAATGATCTTCGTGTGTTTGCTATTGAGCCATACCGGCGAAGCATATTCAGCCGCCGAGTATACGAGTCCGAGAGCGGATGATCTGAGTACGGAGGCTGAGGACCCCCATGTGGTGCCACATAGCTTTTGGATTATATTATTTCGCGTCTTCAGTTTTTCTGCCGTTCTTTGTAGGTGTTCCTTAAAACTTAAGGTTCTGTCAAGAGTCACTCCAAGATATTTTGGTGTTGAGTTATGAGCGAGTAGTCTGTTTTCAAAGTGAACGGAGAGTTTTTTGTTGGCTTGGGCATTATTAAGATGGAAACAGCACACTTCAGTTTTCGTTGCATTGGGCCGTAGCCTCCATTTGCGAAAATATTCACCCATAACAGCAAGGTCATCCGTCAGTATTGTCTCTGTAACATTCATGTTATTATGTCTTGCTGCAATGGCCCAATCGTCAGCGTACCCAAATTTCTGCGAAATTGTCCTAGGTAGGTCCGCGATGTATAAATTAAAGAGTAAGGGTGCCAAAACAGATCCCTGTGGCAGTCCATTGCCGAGCTTCATTTGGACACTTCTTAAGTTGCCCATTGTGACGTGAAAAGGTCTGTCGGTGAGCATGCTATCAATGAGTTTGGTTACCTTTTGGCACGGGATGGCACGGATCAGTTTGCAGATTAGTCCTTGTCTCCAGACGGTGTCGTATGCAGCTGATAGGTCAATGAAAGCAACGGATGTTTTTTGCTTTCTTTGAAAACCTGCTTCGATATGTGTTGTTAGGGATAGGATCTGATCTGTGCAGCTGCGGTTAGGTCTGAACCCTGCTTGCTCAATAGGTATCACCCCCAATATGGTGTTACTAATTCTGTTGTGGATTAAGCGTTCCAACAGTTTATAGACACAGCTCAGCAGTGCAATCGGTCGGTAGTTTTGGGGTTGATCATTTGCTTTTCCTGGTTTCAATATGGCTATAATGGAGGCCTTTTTAAGG
Organism: Diabrotica virgifera virgifera; assembly: GCF_917563875.1. NCBI lineage: Eukaryota > Metazoa > Arthropoda > Insecta > Coleoptera > Chrysomelidae > Diabrotica > Diabrotica virgifera. The sequence continues at coordinate 10,399,860 of NC_065450.1, forward strand.
AAATGGGGGATTTCTCCTGATTTTAATATATCTGTGTAGAAATCAGCCAGCCATTTCCTAGCATATTTGCCACAATGGAGTAAAAATTCTGGATGTATTTTATCGGAGCCGGGTGCCTTTCCAGATTTAATTTCTGATATTGCTGAGGTAATTTCTTCTGGAGTAAACTCGTCAGAGTATTCAGATGTAGGCGGGCATGCAGACTTTAATATTTTTAGGTCTTGTTTTACTTTGGTGGTGTGGTCACGATCTCTAGGTGCCCTTGAGTTTGCTACAATGTGGGAGGCCACTCTGTTGGGAACTATTGGTACTTTGTCTCTAGTTGAGTGTCTGCTACTACCAAGTTTTCTAAGTAAGGACCACGCTTTTCTGCTTGATTTACTAAAGTCTAGTTTTTCCACAGTTTCCATCCATTTTTGCCGTCTGGCTGCATCCAAACTGTGCAGCAGTTCGTCCGCAATTTCTCGGTCTTGGCTTTCGTTGTATTCTTGATACAATTTTTCGCATTTTTCATCCCATCCTGGGACATAATCTCTACGATATCCTCTGGGTATAGTTTTCTTCGCTGTAGATATAACTGCGCCAACAAACCTCATATAGTTTGTACGTGTTGGGGTTATCCATCCGAGACATTTGTCCAATCTCGCAGTAAAAGTCGCCCAGTCTGCTTTTTTAAAGTTCCACCTAGGTCGAGGGAAAGATGTTATTATTGGTATTTTGATGCCAACTTCTATTACAACTGGTCTATGTTGGCTATGTGGAAAATCTGGGAGCACTGTACGTGAAGCTGCCAGGGGTTGATTGTTTTCGTTTGTGGAGACAAAGGATAGGTCTGGGTTGTATTCTCGCCTCCAGGCTGCAGATCGAAAAGTTCCCCTATCTTTAGCGTCAAAGACTAAATACGTGCCAGCCCCTTCGCTCCAATTTATCAAAGCCTCGCCGTTTTGATCACTTTGTCTATACTTCCAGAGTTCGTGATGGCTGTTAAAATCTCCAACATACACTGAGGGGTGTGGGTGGGCGTGAATAACATGCGGAGGCCACAGGACTGCCGGTGGTTTATAAATATTGCTGACAGTAATTTCGCCAATTTGTATGGTAACCGTATGAATGTTATTTATGTCTGATGTAGAACATATGTGTGCATTTTCTATTTTGTTTCGTACATAGGTTGCTACTCCATAAGCTGGATGGTAAGTTGCACCCAGTAAATCGTAACCATGAATTCTCCCTCTAGCGAGAATTTGTTCCTCGTTTTCTACATGGGTTTCCTGAATTGCGACTACGTCGATATTATTTTCAATGAGTACCTTTTGAAGGTACTCACATTTACTTCTACTAATACCTTCTATATTTAAATGGCATATTCGGACGCTTGGTCCGAGTCGTTTTGTTGTTTGGTCCTGAGAAGTTCCCTTTAAGTTGTTGGTTGGAGGCATATCTTATTATTTTAATTATTTTAATGTGTTCCTTGCCAGGAGATCTAGAGATTCTAGATTGTCTGGCTGCCTATTGTGCTAGTTCATTTAGCATTACCCAGGGTGCACGTGTAGTATTCTACTACGGACGCGAACTAGCTTTACACCCCATAAAATCCTCTGAATCGTATATATTCTAAGATACAATCATCAAATATCAAATTTAATGAATTTTATACGAGGTATGTCAAAAAATATGAATTTCACTCTAGAGCAAAGTACCGTTAAATTTCACAATATCGAAAATTGTTATTAAGAAAAGTTGTTTGGAATTAAAAATTTTTTTTTTCTGTGTTCAATTACATCCTTCTAATTAAAATATTTTGAATAATAAAGGCACTTAACTCTTAAGAAAAATTCATATTTTTTACATACCTCGTATAAAATTAAAAAAGTTTAATATCTGATGATTGTATCTTAGATTTTAGACCAGGGAGAGCATTTTATGCTTTTATAGGGAGAGCATTTTATAGTGATAATAAAATAGTTATCATAATTGAAATAAAATGATGATGAGTATCCGTAATTTGAGAAAAAATTGAAAAAGAATTTTCGATTAGAATAATGTAATTGTATATTTAAACATAGTTTTTAATTTCAAACAACTTTTCATAATAGCACTTTTTGATATTCTGAAATATAAAGGTATTTTACTCTTTAACGAAATTCATATTTTTGACATAACTCGTATAAAATTGATAAAATTTGATATCTGATGGTTGATTTTTAGATTTTTGACTATCCAGAGCATTTTATGAGGAATAACTTTTTCGTAAAATTGATAATTACAAAAGTTTTCCATGTGGTCCCTAGCTACGCAGACATACTGTATAAGAGCTTCTGTATAAGAATTTTCAAATTGCAACGCCATATTCGGATTCAGTATAGTCGAACACAAAATAGAAACATATTTGATCAAAGTAAAATGATGAATTTATTATATATTATAAAATGGTGAAAATTGTTATTGTTTAAACAATTAATAAACAATTAGCGGCCAAATCCGCGAGTGGAACTTTTTACTTTAACATGTATATAAACTAACAAAAAAAGTTTTAGGAAAATATAAGCTTGTTTGAATGTTTTCGAAACAGTACATGTTTTCGTTCTAATTGCACTCCCCTTAGCGTCGTCTTTTATCTACGTGCATTACAATCTATAAGATACTATATTCATTAAAACCACTGATTCATATGTTTCTTTGAATATAGCGGATAAGAAAAACATACGTTCTTATGTAGTTCTTTAACTTAATTTTACTAGTATTTAAAAGGAAAAACGTTAAAATAAGTTTTGCCATTTCAAGATAAAGTGACAAAACCGCATATAACTTCCACATCCTTATAAACTTTTACCATTATGTTAACTTCGTAAGCGAAATTTCTCTGTCGCTTGTACAGAAACTAGAAATTACTAAACTATCGCAAGTTGTACAGACAGGAAGCCCGTTCATAGAGATAATACCATGTACCTCAATCTGCTGACTTCCTTCACCTCCCATAAGAGAAAAGGCCACATCACGTGTTAATTAACGATAAACTCCGCAAGTGGATTTTGCCTAAATACTAAATTAACTTCGTCGTAGATACATTTAATTTCGTGTATTCTCCGAGGCACGCCTATGAATTTGGTGAGTTTGAAATCTCGTTAAAGATTGTCAGCAGGAAACAATGTAGCTGGTTGCTGCACTTTTGTTTCAAAGATACAAGTTTTCTCTTTATCCAATTGTTTGTTAAAGAGACTCGGTTTAACTTCAAATGAAATATCGTTTTTTTGGAACTATTTTCCCAAATACGCTTCTCCAAGAAATTAGTGCGCCACTTTGAAATCTTAATAGTATATTATTATAGTAATGATGACTCTGATGAATTACGACCCTCGCCTTCGGTTCCTGTCGAAAACTTTATTTTCGTGAGTAATAGCCATTACATGTGACTAGAATACTTTACTTTTTCTACGACCTTGTTATTATTAGTTAAAAATTGTTTTATTTAAAATGTATCGTGCGTTTATTGATAAATTAATATAACCCTTTTTAAATTAAAATATTGTTTTTTGCTTTGTTATTATTATCCGAACTATACAGGGTGTCCCTAAAAGATAGGTCATAAATTATACCACAGATTCTGGGGTCAAAAAAACCTCACTTACCTATATACAATAGTACACACAAAAAAAGTTACAGCCCTTTGAAATTATAAAATGAAAATTGATCTTTTTCAATATATCGAAAACTATTAGAGATTTTTTTATTGAAAATGTACATGTGGCAATCTTATGGCAGCAACATCTTAAAAAAAAATAAAGTGAAATTTGTGCACCCCATAAAAATTTTATGGGGGTTTTGTTCCTTTTAACCTCCCCAAACTTCTGTGTACGTTCCAATTAAATTATTATTGTGGTACCATTAGTTAAACACAGTGTTTTTAAAACTTTTTTCCCTCTTACTACTTTTTCGATAAGCCAGTGTTTATCGACATATTTTAAATATATGTCGAATCGACCACATATTTGTGGAAATATGTGGACATATGCTATGGACATGAGGTTCCTGAGGAAAATAAACGGTTTTTGACTAAAAACTGACACCATAAAATTAAAATCAATACAGTTAAAATAAATTAAATCAAATGTAGTGCTCCAGACCTACCAAATTCCCTCATTTTTGTTGTATCGTCCTTTGTCCTGTGTGTTTCTATTTGTTCAATTGTGAGGTGAATTTACTTAACTAGCTATTTATTTATTTATTGACGAAATTTTATAACACAATGTAGGTATACCACGAAAATATAATTTACTACTATTTTCCTTTATCTGGTTCAATAGATTATTAATATCTATCCATAGCTTATATCACTTAAAACATAGTTGCCATTCACAACCAATTCTTACTACATTTATATTCCTATTTACTTTCTATTCCAATTCTCCACCCTTTATTTTATAATGTTTTATTTACCTACATTGTTGTTTTAATTTACATTTTAATTCACATTCACATTTTTACTTTTATTGCTTTTTATTATATGACGGCTAATATAGCATTTTAACTACAATTTGAAGCTTTCGATCTACCTACTCTTATGCGAACAATAATCCTACACGAGCAGTACTCGTCAAAGATCAAGTACGGACCTTAAATATTCAGTTTGCAACTGCACATCCAGTTCTGACATACACAATAAATACTCGCTACATTTGTGATCCAAACGTTGTCAATCTTACATCCACTAATAAATAGAATTCTTTAATATATATATATATATATATATATATATATATATATATATATATATATATATATATATATATATATATATATAAATATAAATAAAATTAAAAAAAAATCTTTAAAATCAACACACATTAAAATTGTATATATGTCATTCACTAATTTGATCTACACAAACATTATAACAGGCACAGATTTGTTGGTTGACTTACACCAACTATCTCATCACCCTCAAGAATTCCTATATCCCATAAATTTGTTTACCTTTGCTGCATCCTCCGTCTATTCCACCATATCCCGTTAACATAACTTTAACAGAAACATCATGATAATGAATACTGAGTTGGTAGCACCTTGTATCCGAATCATTTTGTAACTTGTTACCTTTGACCTGAAGATGCTCTACAAATTTTAAAGAGCGAAACCGGTCGTCGGAAGTTATAATAAAGATTGAGAGTAAGTCTGACTTTTACTTCATTTAATTTATTTATAATTTACATTTTTAGGTATATTTTGAAAAAGAAGCGACATCTCGATAAAAGGTGACTTATCAAAAAAGGCCAAAAGGCAAAAAAGTTTTAAAAACACTGTGTTTAACTAATCTTCTTCTATGGCACTACAGCCCAAATTGAGCCTTGGCCTCCTTTATTTTTTGCCTCCACCCTTGCCTGTCTGTGGCTGCTCAGCTGCTCTTCTCCATACACGGACTCCTAAGAGGGTCTCCATGCGTCGCTGTTTACTGTGTCTTCCCAGCGCTTTCATGGCTTCCCAACCGGTTTTTTTCCTTGCATTCTAGCATTCAGTGCTCGTTTTGGTAGCCTATCCTATCCCATTCTTATCACGTGTCCAGCCCATTGCAATCTTTGTATTCTTATGAAGTTTGACAGGTATCTAACGGTATCACAATAATAGTTTAATTGGAACGTACACAAACATTTGGGGGGTTTAAAGGAACAAAACTCCCATACAATTTTTATGTAAATTTATTAATAAAGAAGCCGCATCTTGATAGAAACTAGCTTATCGAAAAAATACTGAGAGGCAAAAAAGTTTTAAAAACGTTGTGTTTAACTAATGATACCACAATAATAAATTAATTGGAACGTACACAAAAGTTTGGGGGATTTAAAGGAACAAAACCCCCATAAAAAATTTATGGGGACAAATTTCACTTTATATTTTTTAAGTTGTTGCTGCCATAAGAATGCCCCACTAGTCCTGTCTCCAGGGGGGGTACAACGGCCTTCTTAATTCAGATGGACTTACTCAAGTTTTTTTTATGTATTTTGACCCGTAGAACACGAATTTTTTGGGTAACAGTTGATCCGGATATCGATAAGATTGTTATAAACAAAGAAGTTGAGGAATTACATAACAGCGATTTCTCGCAAAACAAAACATTTTTTTGTATTTTTTGGGTCATTCTAACCAAAAAATGTTCCTACAAGTTTTTTCGTAGGATGCATAGTTTTCGAGATAAACGCGGTTGAACTTTCAAAAAATGGAAAAATTGCAATTTTTGAACCCGAATAACGTTTGAATAAAAAATAAAATAGCAATTCTGCTTACCGCCTTTAAAAGTTTAAGTCAAATTATATCTGTTTTGAATATTTGCATTGCTAAAAATTTATTTTTTGATTGTTAAAAAAAGCTATAAACACATACTGTTTCCCGTGCCTAATACATGCGTTTTAATGCATGCTACTTAGAAATAGCCCCGCTTGCACTTTTACCTCCTCTACGTACTCGTTCGATTTTAAATGAGAAATCATTGAAACATCACTCAAGCACTAGGTGTTTATAGCTTTGTTTTAACAATAAAATAATACATTTTTGGCAATACAAATAATTAAAACCGATATAATTTGACTTGAACTTTCAAATGCGGTAAGCAGAATTATTGCTATTTTATTTTTCAATCAAAAGTTTTTCGGGTTCAAAAATTCCAATTTTTCGATTTTTTGAAAGTTCAACCGCGTATATCTCGAAAACTATACATCCTACGAAAAAATTTGTAGGGACATTTTTCGGTTAAAATGGACCAAAAAATACAAAAAAATGTTTTGTTTTGCGAGAAATCGCTGTTATGTGATTCCTCAACTTCTTGGTTTATAACAATCTTATCGACATCCGGATCAACTGTTACCCAAAAAATTCGTGTTCTACAGGTCAAAATACATAAAAAAAACTTGGGTAAGTCCATCTGAATACAGGAGGCCGTTGTACCCCCCCTGGCGACAGGACTACACGTCCATTTTCAATAAAAAATCTCTAAGTGTTTTCGATATATGAAAAAAATCGATTTTCATTTTATAACTTCAAAGGGCTGAAACTTTTTTTGTGTGCACTATTGTATATAGGTAAGTGAGGTACAATCAAGCTATTTTTGACCCCAGAATCTGTGGTATAATTTATCACCAATCTTTTCGGGACACCCTGTATATAGGAAAATCATTTTACTTCTATCCTTATGGTAGGGGAGCAAAGTATGCTAAATGTGCAGTCACTCGAGCGCTTTGGGGACCTATTGGGTTATGATTATTAGGTCCTAAAACCAAAAAAAGTTAAGTAAAATTTTCCATTTTAGCGGGCGCTTGCTATTTTTTAATTTAATTTTCCATTTCCATTAATTGTTTTTTCCGATTATAGCGCCATCTATCCATAATTCGAAAAAAGGGTTCGAATAAAAGTTGCTTATTTTTATGCAGATAATCCAAATCTGCAATAAAAATGGGAGTTCCCATTTAAAATTTTAAAGTTACCCCCCACCCCACCTCCGTGGGGGGTCGCGTTTGGTACCATTCAATATATTTTTCAAAAATATTAAATAAGTGCATTTTGCAGTTTTTCGATGTGATGTTTATTTTGCTAAATATTGCGGGATTTGTAATTAAAATTTTAAATTTACCCCCACCCCTCTCTGTGAGGGTTCATGTTTGGTATCTTTCGATAGATTTTTGAAAAATATTCAACGTGCAGTTTTTCGTTTTTCGATCTGACGTTCATTTCGCGAAATATTCGCTTTTTTCTTGTGAAACTTTGTGACTCACCAATTTCCTTACGCCCCGCTCAAATCGTCAGATTTTTTAAATATACACTGTTTTGCATGTACTTAACTTACCTTATCTTAATCTGACAATTTCGAGTATTTTTAAGGATAGATTTTTATTTTCGGGCCCCCCTAAACGAACTCCCCTGTGTTAAGAGCCAATATATGGCAGAGGTACATCTGCAGGGTACCACGTTTCTCCCCATATGATAATCTGACGCGCTCGAGTAACTGCAAAAATCCCCGCTTGGGCTCACCTACCATTAGCATTTTCTTTATGAATATTATTGTTATATTTGGAAAATTTGTAAAATTGAAATTTGAAGTAGTATAAACTATTAGCGTTCTATTAGTGTTTTCTTGTACAAAACTCGATTATGTAATTGCATTGACGTTAACAGTCTTAACAATTTTATTTGGAGTTTCCATTTAGTTTTAGTTGAATAGTCTATGTAGCCCTCTGATACTGGCCGGCGTAAAGTTCTGTCTTAATATCTATCGCACATGCTATGAGGCATTCATCACTTGATTAATTAAACCCATGTGTAATGAACTATTACTCACGGGTGAAGTAATGGGTGTTATTATCTATTAAAAAACAGTTAATAATGAGCATATTATTAAGCGGTAGTAGAAAATGGTATATTATTCAACGAGAATGTAATGATGGCTATTACTAACGATGATGAAGTTTGCGACACGAGACGAATATGAGTGTCGTAATTCATCAGAGTGAGTAATATCCATGACAATCGAGTGGAATACTATACTTTTTCTACGTATAATTATAATTTACAAAATAAATTTACAAAAATAAATTTTGTAAATAGTCTTAAGAGCTACTGAACCCTCCGACTAACGGTCGTCCTGTAAGGCTAGAAATTTTTCCAGTGATAATTCAGAGCACACCAAGGCTAAAAACCATGACCTGGCAGGCCTCAGTGGTGCACGTGTATCTACCAGGTGAATCGAAAAGTGCAAATTTAGGGGGTAAAATAAACTTTCTCCTGTAAGGTTTAAATTTAAGTATGTGTTTGAGTAAGTCATTCAGAAGAAATGTGTACAATGACAGGCGATTCTGAAGAGCATAAGACCTTGCCAGGCGAGGGGAAAGATTAGGGGTTTTTCCTAAAATTATTCTTTTTGCATCGAACAAATTTTTTTTAGGTTTCTTGAATCATTTCAAACAGAAAACGTCTTTTGTGATTTTTCTCTTAAGTTAACAGTTTTTGTTATATAAGCGATTGAAAATTTTGAAAATTGCGAAATCGGCCATTTTTAACCCTAAATCGGACATTTATCTAAAAATTACAATGTGGCCAAGATACGTAGATATTCTTTAAACATTGATTGATGAAATTCTGAAGAGTTTTTTGCAATAAAATATCTAAAACCCCTTTGTTTTTTTAATTGCTTATCAAGCGGGTGCGACACTGTAGTATAAGTGAGGACCTTTGAGTTTGCATGAATTCATTATAGTAGGGGAGCGAAGTATGCTAAATGTGCAGTCACTCGAGCGCCTTGGGGACCTATTGGGTTGTGAAGAGTAGGTCCTAAAACCAAAAAAAGTTAAGTAAAGTTTTCCATTTTAGTGGGCGCTTGCCATTTTTTAATTTAATTTTTCATTTCCAACAATGGTTTTTTCCGATTATAACGCCATCTATCCATAATTCGAAAAACTGTTTCGAATAATAGTTACTTATTTTTGCATAAGGAATCCAAATCAGCACTAAAAAATGGGAGCTCCAATTTAAGATTTTAAAGTAACCCCCCACCCCACCTCCGTGGGGGGTCGTGTTTGGTGCCATTCGATAGATTTTTCAAAAATATTGAATAAGTGTATTTTACAGTTTTTCGATCTGATGTTCATTTCGCGAAATATCTCGGGATTCGTATTTAAAATATTAAATTTACCCCCCACCTCTCTCCGTGGGAAGTCTTGTTTGGTATCATTCGATAGATTTTTAAAAAATATTGAGCACATATTTTTTAGTTTTTCGATCTGTCATTCATTTCGCGAAATATTAGCTTTTTTCTTGTGAAACTTTGAAACTCACCCATTTCCTTACGCCCAGCTCAAATCATCAAATTTTTGAAATATACACTCTTTTGCATGTACTTAACTTACCTTATCTTAATCTGACAATTTCGAGTTTTTCTAAGGATAGATTTTGTTTTTCGGGCCCCCCTTAACGAACTCCCCTGTGTTAAGAGCCAATATATGGTAGAGGTACATCTACAGGGTACCAGGTTTCTCCCCATATGCTAATCTGACGCGCTCGAGTAACTGCAAAAATCCCCGCTTGGGCTCCCCTACCATTATCTCGAGAATGCATGGGCAGATTTCAAGAGAAATCCTCAGAAAGGTCGATTTTTATTTTTAAATTAGGACTTTTTGGCATATATATAATACTAGTGACGTCATCCATCTGAGCGTGATGATGACGTAATCGATGATTTTTTTTAAATGAGAGTAGGGGTTGTGTGATAGCTCATTTGAAAGGTTATTGAATTTTCTATTCACTAATATAAACATTAACATAATTGACTAAGTTTTCACTCTAATGGCATATAACATATCCCACCAGAATGAAAACAATGGGAACCTTCTCTGAAAGTGGTTATTCATTTTTGATTAACATAATTATTTATACAGGGTGTACAAAAAACTTTATTTTATTAAATTAACTTTGATTAAATTTGACAAATAGAAGAAAATTTTTTTTGTACACCCTGTATAAATAATTGTATTAATGTTTATATTACCAAATAGAGAATTAAATAACCTTTCAAATGAGCTATCACACAATCCCTACTCTTATTTAAAAAAATCATCGATTACGTCATCACGCCCAGATGGATGACGTCACTATTATTATATATATGCCAAAAAGTCCTAATTCAAAACTAAAAATCGACCCGTCTGAGGATTTCTCTTGATATTTGCCCATTCTCGAGATAATGAATTTATGCAAACTCAAACGTCCTCACTTATACTACAGTGTCGCACACGCTTAATTAGCAATTAAAAAAACAAAGGGATTTTCGATATTTTATTGCAAAAAACTTTTCGGGATTTCATCAATCAATGTTTAAAGAATATCTACGTATCTTGGCAACATTGAAATTTTTAGATAAATGTCCGATTTAGGGTTAAAAATGGCCGATTTGGCAATTTTCAAAATTTTCAATCGCTTATATAACAAAACTATTAACTTAAGAGAAAAATCACAAAAGACGTTTTCTGTTTGAAATGATTCAAGAAACCTAAAAAAAATTGTTCGATGCAAAAACAATAATTTTAGGAAAAACCCATAATCTTTCCCCTAGCCTGGCAAGGTCTTATGCTCTACAGAATCGCCTGTCATTGTACACATTTCTTCTAAATGACTTACTCAAACACATACTTAAATTTAAACCTTACAGGAGAAAGTTTATTTTACCCCCTAAATTTGCAATTTTCGATTCACCTGGTAGATACACGTGCACCGCTGAGGCCTGCCAGGTCATCGTTTTTAGCCTTGGTGTGCTATGAATTATCACTAGTAAAAATTTTAGTCTTACAGGACGACCGTTAGTCGGAGGGTTCACTAGCTCTTAGACTAAAATATTCTATCACTCACGGGTAAATTAATGGGTTCTACTATTTATGTTGAGATCAAAAATTGTGCTTCTCTATTATTTTTACTTAAAAAAAACTATACTACATTCATCTTGCTAAACTCAACCGTTTTCGAGATAAACGCATTTCACATCTGTGATGCAAAATTCAATTTTTTGCATTTCATTGTAGTTACTAAAAACCATTTGACGCACCCTTGTCATATTTGGCAGAAATTGCAAGTACTGTACACCCTTCTAAAGTGTAATAAACAAACTTTTCTGGCTACTACCAGAGGCGTACGACGGGAGAAAGGGAGGGGTCAACCATCCATTTTCTCCTGTCGCACGCCTCTGGTAGTAGCCGGAAACGATGTTTTCACATAATTTATTAGGGTGTACAGTACCTACACTTTCTGCCAAGTATGTCATGGATATGTCAATTAGTTTTAATATATTATTTTTTTTTAATAATTTATTATTTATTTAAAACGTTAAGATATATTTGTACCAAGTACTTTAAAGCTATTTGAAATATCTTTATCATACTTGGCAGAAAGTGTAGGTATTTTACACCCTATTACATTATGTTAAATATTTTTTTCTGGCTGCTACCAGAGACGTACGACACGGGATAGTGATTGGTTGACCCTTCCCAAATTCTACGCCACTGGCGAAACTGCGAAATTTTAGCATAATTTTTAGATTCTCCAGCACTTTCTATCAAAATAATAAACTCTTCATTCGTAATGATAAAGTCATTAGTTTTCAAATATTTCAAGTTAAAAATGAAACGGCACCGATAATTTGATTAATGTATTATGCCCCTTCGTTTTTAATTTAATCTCGAAAATATCTCGAAAACTAATGACTTAGCCTTTAGCTAACCGCGCATCAAGTTATATCATAACTACACCCGTGGCATACTTTATACGCCACAAGAAAATACACTTAAAAACAGCGGATTTGTTTATTTTTTTTTTGTTTGAAAAAATAAATTAAGCTATTTGTTACTGTTATAAGCCTTATTTGGCATCAGCGAATACTTGGAGTTCCTTCTCAGTAAGCCAATTCGTCGCCTTAATAACTTGATAACTACTAGAAATTAGTAGTTCTGCGATAAACGGGTTTAAAGGTTTTTAAGATATTTGTGCTGCTAGCCTGATGTTGGTAAAAACGGAATTCACTTTGCAGCTCTTAAATACTGTTCCTTAACTTTTTGGCTAATGATCTATTTAGGAATACGATGCAAATTTGTTTTTCACTATGGAAAATAACATGAAAAAGTAAAGTTATCAACTTTTAGCACTACCATAATGTTAACATTCGTAACAACACAACAACACTACCGTAATGTCGCATATCGTGCCAAGTTGCATCTTTTAAAGCAAGTGAATTTAAAAAAAACTAATAAGTTAAGCATTATTTTGGTGAAAATTAGCCCTTCGCCATGGAGGTTGCCAGATCTGCTAACAATTCTCGAACTTTTGCATTAACATGAACCGAATCAACAGATAGCAATTACGTGGTAGGCTCAATGGTTTCAGAAAAACACGTGCAACAACTAGATAACTAGAGTTATCTATTTGTAGCATTCAGTGTATGTCGCATTCACGATTATTTCGATTAATCAATAACTTGATAACTCATCTTGCCAAGTTTTAGCACTGAATATTGGGGGCATTTAAGTTTTATCAACTTTCGTCAATCATAAATAAATACTTAACCCGTTTGGAGAGAGTTATCAAATAAAATACATCTTGTGAACTAATTATCTCAAAAGCGCCAATTTTGGAGTTATCAAGTTATAGTACTAAGAAGACGAATTGGGATATATAACTGGAATCTGATTCCATGATAAATAAAATCACTAATAAAAATTTTTTTGCAATGTTATTTTTTACATGAAAAAAAGTATTGTCTATAAAGAAAAATATATTTTATGCCATAATGACTTAAAAACAATTGAATGATGTACTTATATTACTACTTATATTACCATAATCATGGCGTATATTGTCCACAGCCGGAAACAACAAATACTAAAATGTAAATTACGATGTTCCCAGAAGGCCGATTATAACGAAACTAAAGCAAAATTGTAAAGCACATTCCAGTGATAGGTTAGGTAGATAAACAAGGTCAAAAATTGAATTTTTAAATATATTTGCAGTAGAATTCTTATATCTTTTTTTATCTTTATAGAGGGAGTGTCTGGAATCTTCAAAAGACACCTCAGTCCAGAACGCCGCCTGACTGACAGTGCAGAATTCATTCTTCTTAGTACCAGCGATAGTTCCCGAGGTACCTTAAAACGCTCTCTCGCCGCCCAGATTACGCCGAATGCCTACCTGCTAAACCAGACCCTCCTCTGTCATCCAGCGCTCCGAAAGCGGAATGGCCGCTGCAAGGTCGACATCGCTTCCGAAGCACTTTACCTTCATTTATCCACAGACTGTAAGCAAGGAGGCCCTTCATTTTCCCCGTTGCCCCCTTTTTTTGGTCCCAAGATTGGGCTTTTTGTTGTTTTTTTTATTAGAGCCTCTCTCCCACAGTCTGTCATACAATATATCTCACCTATTCGCCTCTCGTCAAAACTTCTTCCCTCTGCCTTCTACTCACAATATATTTCCCTCTCACCCCTATCGTTGGTACAGCTGTTTTTCCTCCTCTTCTTTCTTCTTGATCAGTACACGGATATAGTTGTGTATGCTAGTCCAACCAGTTTTATTTTCAATCATTCTCTCAATAATTTCTCGCACTGTCACAAAATTCACACCTGTCTCTCTTTCCATTCTATTTCTTTCTACTATCCATCTGTTGCACTCTAGCATCGTATATGTAAAAGTGTCCGGGTGTCTGCAGTATAGACATTCATCAGTGTCGGCCTTTCCAAACCTAGAGAGGTAGGCTCAAAACACCCGTGTCCTGTGAGCACCTGCGTCAGGAAATAGTCCAGTCGCCTGTGACCACATTCCATCCAATATTTTAAGTTAGGGAGCAACATATTTGTCCACTGTGCCACATGCTCCATGTTGTTCCATTCTTGCTTCCATCTTTCAATTGACCTTTCTCTTGCCTCTCTTCTCTCGGCCCTAGTGAGCTCAAGGTCTCTTCTCTCATACAGTTCTTTTCTTTCTATTACCAACACATGCAGCGGAACACATCCAGTGATGGCCCACAAGGCTGCGGCAGACACAGTCCTGTAGGCGCATGCCACTCGCAGCAGACTTGTTCTGTCCACTCGTGTAATGAGCCCCTTGTAGGCCCGTATCCCTACCGCCTCACTCCAGGTTGGTGCCGCATAGAGGACGATCGACTGCACAACACCGTGCAAGGCCCTCCTCCTTTCGGATTTGGGTCCTCCAATGTTGGGCATCACCCTCCCCAACGCAGCCGCACTGTTTTCAGCCTTCCGGGTCACACCTTCACGTGCTCCCCCATTTTCCATTCTGGTGCAACGTCACTCCTAGGTACTTTACGTGTTTCTTGGATATTAGACACGCTCCTGCACATTGTAGCTCCACACTTTGCCTGTTCCTTTTCCCCTTCAGAATGATGGCTTCGGTCTTCTCTGCCGCGAGTTTCAATCCGTGCTGTGTCATCCATTTCTTCACGACGCCGCCTGTTTTCCGTACGCGGCATTTAAGATCTGGCTCGTCCCGCGCCACTACCAGCACAGCGAGATCGTCTGCGAATGCGAATGGAGCCGTACCCTCTCCATATTCACAGTTCAGAATCCCGTCATATGCTAGATTCCATAGCGTCGGGCCCAAGATAGATCCCTGGTGAATACCTGCCGTCACATTCACGATCGTGTCTTTCTCGACCATAATTCTTCTTTCGTACAGATATTCCGCTACCACGTTCATCACGTATCCAGGACATTCTCTCTCCTCCCTTGCCCTCATTACCTCGTTCCACTGCAGCGTATTGAATGCATTCCTAACATCAAAACAACAACAGGGCCGCCCAACGGTGTTCATCCCCTTTATTGCGCAATGCGTCGAATACACTCACGATTGCATCAATCGTGCTTCTCCCTTTACAGAAACCAAACTGCCTCGGGGACAAGCCTCCCGACCTCTCAATCATGCTATCGATACGTCCACGTAGCATTCTTTAATACAGCTTACCGACGCACGGAAGAAAACAGATGGGTCGATACTTTTCCCCAGCTTTAGGAAGCAGTACCAACTTCGATGTCCTCCAAGGTTCAGGAAAGGTCTGTGCTTCCAGCAGTGCAATGTGCTCTAGAAGCCACGCGGGCTCCGCCCGTCTTAGACATCTCACCGCCTCAGGTGATATCTGATCCAGACCGGGGGACCTGCGCGTCTTGAGTGCGCCCAATGCCTCGACAAGTTCATCCATGGTAAAGGGTACAGCCCGCCCAGCTTCCTCGTCTCTCCGTACAATATGCCACCTGCCCGCGGGAAAGAGCTTTCGTGTTACCTCGAGCTTCCTATCCATAGGCATTTCATACGAGGGGTACGCATGAAACTTTTTCATGGCGATCCTGTATCTCTGATCCCAGACGTCCTCATCCAGTTTTTCACACAGTTCTCTCCAGTGCCTTCTTTTTTCTGTACGAATTTTCCTGTAGAGTTCCCTCTTCCGTACGCGGTACTCCACCTCGATCTCCTCAATGACATCAGGATCGACTCCTGCTCTGCCCCTTGCTCCCGTTAGCCTTCTTCTCATGACTATACATTCATTTCTTTGTGTCTCGATGTCCGCATTCCACCAGTAGGGCATCTTGTTTACATCTCGGTGACCCTCCTGCTTCCCTCCATCGCTTCTTTAATTACCCTCTCCAGGTTTTCGACTGTCGTTGATTGACCCTGCATCATGCTAACTCTCCATTTGATCAGCTCCTCGTATACTTTCCAGTCATTTCCATCGCCGCATCCGCCTCCCGACGTACCAGACGCGTGGACTGCGTTAGTAGTTCCCGCCCCGACTATCGAGAATCCGATGTACTGATGCTCCGTTCCGGTGTAGTCTGGTAAAACCTTCCAGCCTCTTGCTTTCGCCGCTATTCCTTGTGTCGCCATAGTCACGTCGATGTACGTACCTGTACCTCTCCTAACAAACGTAGGCGCCAGACCTGTGTTCAGTACTACTAGATCCAGAGTACCCACCCAGTCGGTCAGTATCCTGCCGCGAGTGTCGGTGATAGGAGATCCCTACTCCGCTGCTTTTGCATTAAAGTCTCCCAGCACTACGCATTCTCCTCCTGTGTTCGCCACTTCCTGCATGATCTCGTGCATCTTCCTCTCATATTCACCCACTGTTATTTTTGGAGAAACATAACAGCAGAACAGCTGCATCTTCTCCATGCGGACGATCACGTATCCTTCTTTCGGTTTAATTTCATACACTCGCAGCTTTCTATTGTAGATTCGTACAGCGGCCCTTCCAGTCGTATCCACAAACCATCCTCTTTTCTTAGCCGCTGTTGGGTTTGGCTCCGCCGTCACCAGCACGTCGATATTATTTTCTACAGCGGCAGCCTCGGCGAGGTCATGTGCTAATCTCGCCGTTCCCACGTTCGTTTGAAGTACTCTCAGCTCTCGGATCTTATTTCCTGTGTTCGCCATTTCTTAGACTCGGACTTCTTTCACGCTCTCTTTCATACTTTTTCCACTCGCACGCTCTTCCTGGGACTAGTCCTTAGTGGTCCCTACTTTCAACCAGTCGGTTGAACTTTGGACATCTTCTTGAATTCGCCACATGCACGGTCACATCGCAGTTGAGATATCTGATTGTTTCTGACTTGCATTCTGACGCTATGCGACCCTTTTTGCCGCATCGGAAGCAACATCCTCTTCTGTTCTGCCCTTTACAGTGCCATTGCTTGTGTCCAAAGGCTAGGCATCTCAAGCATCTTGGTATTTCTGTCCTTGCTTCTATGACCCGACAGCAGGTATACTCTACCCTAATTCTTCTCATTCTTAGGATCTTTTCGGCCGCGTCTTCGTCCACATCCATCACGGCACTCATCATCCCTCTTTCTCCGCCCCGTGTCTCTATCCAGGTTTTTACTATGTCACATGCTCGCTCTTTACCTGCTGCTTCCTCTGTGGCCTGTTGGATCACATCCTCCGTTGTGTTGGGTGGGATTCCTTGCATCAAGATTCTTCTCTTTACGATGCCCCCTTTTGCCACTGCTCTCGACACACATGTGCTACCAGAGAGGAGTTTCTTCACTTCCTCCGCCATTTCCCTTCCTCCTCCTAGTTCCAGTGATATTCCTTGATTTCTGGTCTGTCTGATCGTTTTTATGTCGATGGATTTTCTTCCTGTGAGGTTACTTTTCACTTCTGTCATAAGGTCCGCAAATGATTTTTTCTTGTTTTTGCTGATAAGTACTACTCCACGTTGTTCTCTGGGCTTGGTGTTAATGTTTGCCCACCCTCTTTTGGCTTTTTTGCCTAGGAGCGTGATCGTCACTCCCTTTCCTCTTGCTGCCCACTCCAGGATTCTCCTCGATGTCTCAACTCCTAGTGATGTTGGCGTGTGGATTCCCACTCTTTCTCTTGCTAGCTCCTCCATCTTCTGTAAAAGTTTCCTACATGTCTTGAGGAACTTTACCGACTCGAGTTCTTCCTTCTTGTTTGGGAGAAGTTTGAATCCATATTGCTCCTTGTCAATCCACGTTCCATCTACATGAGCAGACATCGTGACTCTCACAGTTCCCAGGCCTCCATCCTGATCCACCTCCGCTGGAGCACCTGCTAGGTCAGGAAACATACCTTTCACCGTTTCCATGGATTGGTTGTCCTCATCGTTGTTGGTAACAAATACTGCCACGTCTGTTGCTATATCAGAGATGTCCCCCTCTTTCACTTCAGTTCTTTGGAAGACTTCCTCCGGCCAGTCCTCATTTAAGAACTCTGTTATTCCCTCTTACTCGCATATTGCCTTTTTTCCGTGATGGCGTCCACCCTCCTTTAATGGCGTCTGGGTTTTCTAGGTCCACTTGAACACCCATTGTCGCCATTTTCTTGACTTTCAAGGGCTCCGTATTCGTCTGCACACCTCTGGATGTCGTGCAAACACATTTCCTTGTAACCTCTTCTTTCGTCTCGCTTTCCTCCAGTTCCTCGGTATAATCGAACAACCGGTTTCTCAGGTTGTCGACCTCCTGCTTTATGGCAACCCTTGTATTTGGCACCTCAACCATGATTTTTTCAAGGGCCGCTACACTATCCTTGAGGCGTTCCAACTTTGTTCTTGCATTACGGTTGGGTGTCTGCTCCTCTTCCTCCGATTCATCATCGGAACTACTGTCAGAGCTGCTCGAGGCCCCTTCTTCTTCCCTTGCGTTTTTTTTCCTTTGACTCTTCGCTTTATTTTTTTCGTCCTTCTGTCTGTCCTGTTCTCCCTCTTTTTCTCTTCATATTCTCTTTCTTTCTTCTTCTCTCTTGGTTTGCAGTTTCTCTCTTACTTCCCTTGTTTCCCTCTTATATTCTCTTTCTTTTCCCTTGCTTCTGTTTGCGCTGGTTCTAGATCCGGGCTCTTCCTTCTCTTTCACTTCTCTTCTCCATCTTTTCTCCCCTTGAGTCTCGTCCCTTTCTTTTTCCCCGCCTCTTCTGTTTTCTTTTTCGCCCCCGCTGCTCACTCTTCCGCCTTTTTTGTTTTTCTTTTTTTGTCCCATCTTCCTTCCCACGAGTTGGGTCGTGTTCGCCATCTCCCTTAGGCATCGCTTTTAGCCCACTATGTTACCCCTGGGCCATGCACCCCTTCGGCACGATGGTGTTACAACTTGAGGTTGGGGTGGCGGTATACTAGGATGGTGCATAGCCGCAATCCCTATGTATATCCGTTTGTTTTCAGCGGTTTCCTCCACTGGTTTTTTAAATTCGTGGAGGTTTTCTCCTCGGGTATAGGTTTGGGTATCAGGACGTGTTTGATGGTAGGGGTGGGTGTCATATGATAGTTGGGGTATAATAACTATCACACAGGGACAGGTTAGGAGCTACGTTGAAAGACAGCGGTCAGCTGCTCCAATTTGTCGCCTTTTACGATGAGCAGGAGAATTCTTATATCTGGCATACAAAATACGCCAGGGCGTGTAGTTAAAGTTAATCGTTACGAATTAAGAGTATATTATTTATACAGAAAGTATTGGAGAATCCAAAAATTGCACTAAAATAGCAATTCTGCTAGTGACGTAGAAAATTGGGAAGGGTCAAACATTCACTTTCCCACGTCGTACGTCTCTGGCAGTAGCCAGTTTGTTTAATACAATTTAGTAGGGTATACAGTACTTATACTTGCTGCCCAGTATAACAAGGATATGTCCAATATATTTTAATAACTACAATGAAATTAGAAAAATTGAATTTTGCTTAGTAGGGCAGTCAATGAGGGTATGTGGCTCCGAATTCTATCCTACTATATCGATTTATGTGATATTTTCATAGTAAGTAGTGAATAGCACAAGAAACAAAGTCTACCCTATACCTATGTGTGCTTTTGTCTTAGGGGCGGTTCCCACTCCTTCTGTCCTATTATTTTGTTTTTTTCGAAAACTCAATACTTTTCGAGTTATTCCTGCTTGAAAATTATCCATTTTCATTGAAACATAACACCTTTTGAAACGGTTTTTTGCAAATAC
Source organism: Diabrotica virgifera virgifera (assembly GCF_917563875.1). NCBI lineage: Eukaryota > Metazoa > Arthropoda > Insecta > Coleoptera > Chrysomelidae > Diabrotica > Diabrotica virgifera. The sequence goes on from NC_065450.1 coordinate 10,419,842, forward strand.
CTTAAAACTATGCATCTAACTAAAAAAAAATGTATAAAACATTTTTGTAGCTTATAAAATAACAAAGAGATTATTTCCTTTATGAATCTTCTAGTTATAACACATAAAGAGATATGGTAAGTGAAAAAAACTTGTTTTATTGGTGCATACTCAAAACAGTTAGCCCGGGAGGTAGTGTCAAATTTAACCGGATCATTTTAGCATGGCTGTTTTCCTTTTATTTAGTTAGGTGTTCCAAAGCTTATTAACAAATTATGTTTCAGCTGGCCCAAAACCGGGGATTTTAGGCAAGAAAAGGTAAAATGAGAAACTTGATGGAAAAACACTACAACTTATATGTCAAATATTTATCTCTCTGACTTACGTGTATAATAGCCAAGAATACCTAGCTACTGGCTTTCACCCAGACGACTCGGGTTCAAATCCTGACCCTAAAATCTTTTTTTGTTTTTAAAATAGACTTTTTGCTTTAAAAAATATTTATTTTTGATTATACCCCGTTTTTATTATTTATAGGACACAATATAAAAAGTCTGTATATCTTTTACAGAATCGTAAACTGTGCATTTGGTCATATTATATTCAACTGACGCTTTTCTCTTACAATCTAAAATTCATAAATTAATGATTTATACTTTTTAGTCTTTGCCAAACTACATAGTTCAAAAATATTTTTTTATTATTAACTACCTGACCCGGCAAACTTCGTACCGCCTTAGGACTAATGAATAATGTTTAAAAGTTAAATAGGTACCGTTCCTAAAAATTACCAGAAAGTCAAAAAATACTCAAAATATTGCATATACTTTTTTCTAACAAACAGTATTATTTTTGAGGTGTCTGCGTAAATAATAATGACTTAGATTGGTCGTGTTAACTCAGAAACCTTCCCGGTTTCATGTACAACAACTTTGCTTGAGGTCATCATAATTACGATCAAATACATAGTTTACGATTCGATAAGGGGCATACAGACAAACATTAATTTTTATATAATATAGAGGGCAAGAAAATATTTAGATTAATAAGGAGTTGGTGATAAAAAAGTGAAAAAACAACCCCCTTTTTCATTTTGATTGGTCGTACTAACTAAGAAAGCTTTAGGGGATTATGTACAACAACTTTATTTATTAACCCGGCACCTGCCACGTGGGGTGCTACCAGCACCCCATAACACATTTTTATCACATATTTGGTATTTTAAGTTTGGTAACCGAGCTGTGCGTCATAGTAGCTTTCTATAATATTATATAGCATAGATGTGTTAGTGTTTGAAGTGGTTATTTAGTGTCATTCTGAACTTATAGGTTTAAAGTCGAATTAGGGTGTCATCATCTAGCACTTTAAGTTTTAAATTTTTTTTTTGTATTTTTGCTAAACAGGTCAAATTTACATTTTTTATTGAAATAACCGATTTAAATTATTAATATAGGCTCTATACTCACTAAATCTTATTTTTTTTTTTTAGATATTTTACTTGACTTGTTATGGCTTCGTACTCGCTAATTTGCTTATAACACCCTTTTCATTTTATTTTTTAACTTTTATTACATATTAGTGGCTAATAACATCTTTTTTTATGTTCTTGTGCTACTCAACAACTTATTTTGTTTTTTAAACAAGTAGATCATAGAAAATTTTTAAGGGGTGTTGTGAGCACCCCACGTGGCAGTTGGCGCCTTGCAAAGTCACGTGGCAGGTGCCGGGTTAAGGATGTCAATCATAATAAAATTATGATATCATATGATGAAATCCATAGTTTACGATTCTATAAAAACATACCTACAGACTTTTTTATATCGAGTCTTATAAATAATAAAAACGTGGTATTATCAAAAAATATTTATTTTTTAAATCAAAATGTCAATTTTAAAAACAAAAACAATTTTTAGGGCCAGGATTTGAACCCGAGCTATTGTACACATATGCCGCGCAGATAAATATTTGACATATAAGTTGTAGCGTTTTTCCATCAAGTTGCATATTTTACCTTTTCTTTTTTAAGATCCCCGGTTTTGGGCCAGCTGACAAATCATATGTTAATAAGCTTTTGAACACCTAACTAAATAAAAACAAAACAGCCATGCTAAAATGCTCCGGTTAAATTTGACACTACCTCCCGGGCTAAGTGTATTTAACTTGAAATAACAGAGAAAAGGTCAATTTTATGTGTATAATGCTACCAATAACTTTTGTTGTGCTTGAAAAGACCTTTAAAATAAGCAATATTAGATGTCGATTACATTCAAACTATGCGAGATAAACTTCAAAAAATTTGACGACTAACGTATTTTAAGAAAAAAATGAGAAGTATATTTAACCCCCCATCCACAAGAATTACAATGCCTCGTTTTCCTTCTACAATACATTTTAGTATAGTGTTCTTTTTATGTTCAAAATGTTGGGCGGGTTTAAAATGAATGGTTTTTGAAAAAAATAAGATCAAATTATTGAGCGCATTTTTAAATTTTCTTAAAAATCTTCCTTTTTCTCCATGTCACTCGAAAATGATAAGAGACGCCAAAAAAAAGATGCCATACAAAAATGAAGGTTTCTTCTAGATAAACGTTTTGATTTTATTTTTTATAACAGCATCTCTTATCATTTTCAAGTTGCATAAAGAAAAAAAGAAGATTTTTGAGAAAATTTAAATATGTGCTCTATAATTTGATCTTATTTTTTTTTCAAAAACCATTCATTTTAAACCCGTTCAACTTTTTGAACATAAAAATGACACTGTACTAAAATGTTTTGTAGAACGAAAACGATGCATTTAAATTCTTGTGGGTGAGGGGTTAAATACACTTCTTAATTTTTTTCTTAAAATTAGTTAGTCATCAATTTTTTGCAGCATATCTCGCTCAGTTTGAATGCAATCGACATTTAATATTGCTTATTTGAAAGGACTTTTCAAGGACAATAAATATTGGTTAATAAAAGCTATATATACATAAAATCGACCGTTTCTCTTTTATTTCAAGTTGAATACACTGCTTTGAGCATGCACCAAAAAAAAACTCTTTTTACCTACCACATCTCTTTTTGTGTTATAACTAGAAGATTGAAGAAGGAACGAATCTCTTTGTTTTTTATGAGCTATCAAAATCTTTTGTATAATTTTTTTAGTTAGATGCATTGTTTTTAAGGTATTCGCAAAAACTGTTTGAAGAAAAGGTGTTATATTTCAATGAAAATGGCCAATTTTCAACCACGAATAACTCAAAAAGTATTGTTTTCGAAAAAAAAGTTATAAAACAGTTTTTGCTTAGAATTGGGTTCTCTAGCAAGTTTCGTAGTTTAACCAAAAAATTTTCCACCCCCGAGAAGGGGTGGGAACCGCCCCCAAGACAAAAGCGCACATCGGCATAGAGTAGACTTTGAATAAGGATATATTTTCAGGCTATTCCTAAAATTTCATTAAAATCCATGCAGTAGGATAGAATTCGGAGGTAATAACCTCTTTTTGCTCTCATTGATTGCCCTATAGTAGATTTAAAATGGTTTATCTTGAAAACAGTCGAGCTTAACTAGATAAATGTAGTAGACTTTTTAAGTAGGTAAATGTAATAGAACAGTAAAAGTTTTGATGATAAAGTTATTGAGAGTGGTGGATAATAGTTATTTATGATATAAGTGTTAAAAGTAAACGTTTAAGGCACGCATGGGAAAGTTTGCCGAATGAGCGATAGCGAGTTCTGCAATTCACATGAGTGCCTTAAAAATGTACTTTTTAACACGCATATCATACAATATTTTTTTCTACAAACGTAATTACGGGACAATATCTACAAAAACTTTTACATGAACTTGACTGACATTCCATTTTTATATTTTTTTGACATTACATCGAAATTGTCTATACGGTCAATACGAATTGCAGTGCCATAAAATTTTTTTAAAGCCCTAGTGCCTTAAAGTAGCATTTTTAACGCTCGTATGGAGTGCTAAAAATTGCATTTTTAACAAGGTTGTAGAAAAAAAAATTAAACATATTAAATGTGCGCTGAAAAAGGTATGTGGCGCCCTCTGGGTAATATACAATTTTTGGTGAGAAATTTAGGTTTATCGTCCTAAAAAACCCCCACTAACGAAATTTCATGTTGTTATCTTATGCCTGTCAGGAAATATTCAAAAACAAATAAAACAAAAGTTTAACTTAGACACCCTTTATTTCTGTTAATAATAATACCAACTTTCTTACTAAGATAAGTTAGCTTTAATCGATCTATTTTAACCTCGGGAATCTAAGGTTAAGAATGGTCCATTCTTTACCTGTATATGCTTACCGGTATGGCTCACTAGCAAAAACACGGAAACTATTGACACCCAATTAAATTATATCAAATCTCAGGTACAATTAGACAAAATTCGAAATATTGGCTTCCCAATTTGTGTCCCACATCCCACCGCTGAAACTACGAAGAAGTTATTCCCTCCTCATAGAATATAGAAAAATACAACTAACCATCGAGTATCACAAGCTTGATATCAAAATGAATAGACTGCGCTCCAGATATCCTCAATTCTTAAAGGCCACCTCCTTTCACCAGGAATATTTCAGCCTCACCAACGCTTGGAGATGACAATGGGAGAGCCAGTTACTAAAGGAAGTATATCAAATAGCCTGTAATGATCAAAACTTCCCGGAATACATGGAGAGCACTGAACACGATGTTCCGGATAGGGGAAATAAGAGGTCACAAAGCCTTCTTATTTCGTACAAGGGGCTACTCAATTCATCCCCGGCCTATCGGATCCTGGTCCATTTACGGGTATGGACCGAATATTTGGCTCTCCAGAGCTAAAGGAGCACCAACTTTAAAAAAAGCTAAGGGGGCACTAGTTTTTACAAAAACTTAAATTTTTACATTGCGAATACGATCGATTCTACACATTGCTTAAAATTCACCTAAAAATAAAGAGGCAGGAACTGGAACTGCAGCAACAAATAAAACTCAGTTTTAGGTGGTAGTACTATTCAGCCACAGAGTCAGATATGGCTGAGAGAGCAGAGCCCCAACTAGCGGGACTCCAAGGGTGCAGTCTACTCTCAGAGGAGCCCGTGTAGACTGAGATACCGAAACTTGGAACCGCCGCCGCCGCGCCGGTTTTTATATAGAAGCGTTCAGTTTATTGAAACCGGAAATTCCAAGATTTCGGCCAATGGGAGACTTGGATGGCCGGGAATTCCAAGATTTCGACCAATCCGAGGGAAAAAGGGCGGAGCACGCCGATAATAAAGAAGCGGCAGGTGTGCTGAGAGATTATAGGGAAAAGCACTATTGACGTTTCGCACTTATTCGCACGTTTGAGTGCGAATGTGCTGCGCAACGGTAGACTGTCCATCACATTGTTGAAGAATGTCCCCTAAAGCGTTCACTGAGATTTTGATAAGTTCCTGAATATGACCGAAAATGTTTTATCTTATATTTATACATTAGATGTTCGTTGTAATTATGTTAGTTGGAGATGTTCCTTTATAATTCTCCAATTAACGTTTTCTATCGATTTTAATAATTATGCGACTAAAAAAAGGCCTAACCTTCAATGGCAAGCTGCCAAAATTTTATTATTATAATAACCTTTGGAGGATATCAATGTTAGTGGAAATCTAAAATCGCGACTGAATTTCGCCGTTGCGTTAGCCACCATCTTGATTTTAAAGGACCGTTTTAAAGTGCTATTTTCGTTTAATGTCCCCACCATTTTGAACTTATTGACAAAAATGATAAGGACTAAAATTTTTGCAATTGCGACTTCCTATAATTTCTTTTTCATAAACGTAGGGGTAGGGGGAAGCATAATTATGAGACCCATAGTTTTTTGTCGTATAATACCGGATTTTGACAAAATTAACAAATTAATGGTTAATAACATGTTTATTTATGTTCGTACTTTGATATTAGATATGTTTTGTTCCTTGGCTCTTCTCATTTTGACAGTGGTAAAATTAAAAACGACGTAATGATTTTTTTGGTCTTTATTCACAAGTAAGTGAAAATGGTCACAAAAATAAGCTCAATTTAGTAAAAACGCAAATATTTTTTATCATTGAACTTCTAGAATGATCAATAGGGATGAATAATAAAGAATAAAGCTAAAAATTAAAAAAATAACAAAACTATTAAATGGTAAAAGTGGCACAATTTTGGTCCGTTAAATATTCAGTGCAAATATCCCTGAAATGATCCTTGCATGCAAATTTGTCACATCTTTGGCATGCCGTTCTTGTTGACATATTACAAATTCGTGCACAAATACAAAATCGTCCCACGTAATTTGTTGGAATATTAGGGGGAGGGGGTACGACTTCTTGAACTCCGAGCAGTACGCGAGATCGTCATCTAAGTTCTCTTAGCACGGAAGGTATAGTTGATCCATATTCAATTCATGGTTTGATTAGTTCCCAAGCTAAGTTTTTAATGAAGTCGCTTCATGAAACTTTTTCATTTATGCTTTAGCTTTATATACATAGCAGGCTACATATTAGCTTTATATAATACAACTAAAAACTGGACCGCGCTCAGTCGCGCGGTCTATGGTTGTAGACCAGTGCTCTCTTTGAATAATGGTAAAAAATAAGGCAAACAGATCGGCGGCGTTTAGCAAACTGAAGAGTAAGTTGGAAGTATTAGTGACAGCGACTAAGCGGGATGGGGGCGTATTTACAGTTTTCTGTAATTAGCGACCACTTAAAGGAGAGTGGTCTACGATTGTAGACTAACGGAGGGTTAAACTCTTCGAGAAAACGGTCGCGTTGTCGCGTTCTCGCTAAATTGTTGCAATTGCGATTCCCTACAATTTCTTCTTTCAAATTTTTGAATGCGATCAATATTTTCTGAATTAAGGGAGAAATAGCCACTATTGAATTGTCTTAGTTATTAATAAGTTTACGACATTAACAAAGACAGGCAGAATTACATTTGGTACTATTCTGATTTCTTTGATTAATATTTGTGTTACAATAAACATTTAAAAATTTACGCCTCTAATAAGCCTAACGAGAAACAAGCGATTAAAGATCCCTAGATACTGACATCATCAACAACATGCTATAAACAACAACGAGCCTAAGACCTTAAATATTAATTTTAGCAAAATAAATGGAAGAGATCCAAATTGTATAAAATATAGGTCTCCCAATTTTGTTTATTAAATAATATTATAAATTAATATTACGTCAATAATTGAACAAACCGAACTACTATTTTATGCGTAGGAGTGCTGTTAAAAGCCGATATAGGTGGATACTCCTCACGTAATATTTCCTAGTTGAGTGCTGTTTGTGAGCATCAACTGAAAATTGCGATTATTTCATAACTGCTGCACAAAGCCCACTTGCTTGCAATACAGAATTTTTATCAGGCATAATCTATAAAAATATAAAACAATATATCGAGGAGATTATTCTAACGATAAATAATAAAAATAACAATAAAATTTAAATAACAAATTAAAAATTAATTGCAACTTATAAACAAAACTATTTACTAGACGATCTACCTTAATGTTCCCTCTCTTCAGTCCTGAACCTCCGGATGAAGTGTAGTGATCATCGTAATGTGGTATGTTTTCCTTTTCTGAAGATTTCTATCTCTGGTCACTTCTTAACTCATTCATAGACAGAGGCTGCCCTGATGTGCAGGGTGTGCGGTGCACACGGGCGCCGGGATGTTGGGGGCACCAAGCGCCAAAGAGCGGGTCCATTACTTTGTTTCAACATAAAATATTAATTTTTTTTAATTACGAGGCGGCAGATGAATCAGTTATTGACGCGAAAATATATTTTACAGTAAACTTTTACTATTATCTATTAGCACCTTTGGGCGTACCCCAACACCTTATTTCGCTTATAACTGAACTATGGGAACACACTACTGGATCAGTTAAAGTGTTTTACATACTTTCAAATGAATTTCATCCAGAACGGGGTGTCAGACAGGGATGTATACTATCGCCACCATTATTCAATATATATGGAGGGCATATTATGAGAAGAGCACTTGAAGGATGGGAAAAAGGCATTTCAATAAATGGTCATAAAATAAACAACCTACGTTTCGCAGATGACACAGCCCTTTTTGCAGATAGTCAAGCAGAGCTGATTGATCTTATACGACTGGTTGAAAACGAAAGTCAAATATTTGGTCTGCAGTTAAACATATCAAAGACAAAGATCATGATAGTGGATAGACTCCATAGCAATCATCCACATATAACCACAATTGATCGGTTTGAAGTTGTGAACTCATACTTATAACTGGGATTATTAATCACAAACACAGGGTCACTACAGGAGGAAATAAAACGTAGATGTGATCTAGCAAAAGTCGCCACAGCAAAAATGACCACAATATGGAAGAACTGTCAAACAAGAGCGTTAAAGATGAGGTTGATCAACTGCTTAATATTCCCAATACTGACTTACGGATGTGAATCTTGGACCCTGAGAAATTCGGAAAGAAGAAAGATAGACGCCACTGAAATGTTCTGTTGGAGACGAATGCTACGAATTCCTTGGACCGGCCATAGAAAAAATATTTCGATTTTAAGAGAGCTAAAAGTTAGCCAACGGCTCTCAATAAAGTCCATCTCCAACAACTAAAATACTTTGGACATGTTATGAGAGCCAACACAGAAAACATGGAAAAACTCATTATACAAGGAAAGGTGGAAGGCCGAAGATCACGAGGAAGATCCCCAACAAGATGGATCGATCAGATTCGTACAGGAATATGCAAAAGACCTATGCATGAATTAAAAGAAATGACCAAAGAAAAGGCAGAGATCTTTGGAGACGGACAATACACGACATCACGTCGACCACTACACTCCCTCCGGGGGGTCAGGATTGAAGAGAGAGATTAGCACTTTTAAAGCAAAATATTAGGTTTGTTCGTAGAACGATCAGCAACCGTTGCCAACCGTCAGACGTAAGCGCGTTCGTAGTCTACGAACTCGAACTGTTAACTGCGCAGCGCTAACTGTTAACTGCGCATGCGTCTGACGTTTGGCAACGGTTGCTGATCGATTGGATCGTACTACGAACAAACCTAATGACACTTTTTCGTTCCTTCAAAAATTAAAACCCTAGAAGTATTTATAGTTAGATACAATAAGAGCATATTGTTCTAATTTAGAAAATAAATTGTGTCATGTTGGCTCTTCAGACGTAGATAAATTTGAGCTTTTTAATGAAATAGAATTATTACCAATCTTTATCGATGATTCTACTACACCTTTGGATATTTTAAATTCTTCTTCTTTAAGTGCCATCTTCGCGACGGAGGTCGGCAACCATCATAGCTATTCGAATTTTAGAGACGGCTGCTCTGAGAAGTTCATTTGATGTACATCCGTACCATTCTCTCAGGTTGCGCCACGATATTCTGCGTCTCCCCATGCTTGTTTTTCCTTGAATCTTTCTTTACATAATCCATTGGAGCAAGTTGTATCTCTCTCCACGTGTAATATGTCCGAGATATTCCAATTTTCTTGTTTTGATGGTATTTAAGATTTCCATTTCTTTGCAATTAACTAGTTTTGATTGAAAATACGCCACAATTTCACTAAAAAAATGATTTTATTAAAGTTTCGACGCCCAAATCGGGTGTCGTTGTCAAAATACAAAAAATATTAATGAATTAAATAAAATGTTGTTGCTTAGTAAAAAAATTCTTCTAATAATTTATTTAATCTGACTCATTTATATCGGCAATTCAGACCTATATTATACATTTTAAAGTAGAAGACTTTAAAATGATATTGCCAATATTTATGAGTTGCGTTCCTGGAACGACTTTACTGAAAGATAAAGATAAAGACTTTACAAAAATGCCACAATAAAATAGCTTCAAATTCCACTTCTTTATTCATCTTTTTCAGAACCTCTTTGTTTGTGACGTGTCCTGTCCACGATATTTTCAGAGTTCTTCTGTACATCCAAAGCTCGAATGATCCTAGTTTTTCATTGATGCAGCATTCAAGGTCCAAGCTTTATTTTAAATTACTTGTATACAAATAAATTACATTCAGTGTTCCCAAATTTGTTTACTGATCTTTTTTTGCACATTGTCTTATTGAATTTACTTCACATTGCCAGTGACAGTAGCGCACAGCTCATTTCCTAAATTGAAAATAATTAAAAATTCTCTAAGATCAACATTGTCGCAAAGTCGATTGACAAATTTGTCACTAGTAAGTATTGAACATGAAATAAAAATTGAAGTAAGTGATATTATTTCAAGATTTTGCTAATGCAAAAGCACGAAAAGTATCTTTTTTTAATTATATGTTGTAGTAAGTGCCTATGTACGTCCTTTAATAATTCGTTAATAAATTATTATTTTTTTAAATAATCACAAAGTTCTTCTTTTTTATTCATCTAACCAATTCCTTCTAGTCCAGAAAGCCACTGCGAATCCACTAGGAAAAATATTCTGATTCGGATTGTTTGCACAATCTTACTCAAAAAGGACTCCTTTTAACAAATTTGAATGTTGGCAGCACCAAAAGGTGGTCAAAAATTTTTTAAACGTTTTTTTTTGTTTTTTTCCTAAAATTTTTTTTATTGCATGGAAAAAAGTTTTTTAGGTTTTTTGGATCATTCCAAACAGAAAAGGTCTTTAGTGACTTTTCTCTAAAAATTATAGTTTTTGACATATTTTAAGCGATTAAAAATTAAAAAATTGCGAAATCGGCCATTTTTAACCCTCAAAAGCTATGTGAAAAACAGAAAATTTGAATATTGCCAAGGTAGGTAGATATTCTTTAAACATCGGTTGATTAAATCGCGAAGAGTTTTTTCCAATACAGCATTCAAAACTCCTTTGTTTTTTAATTGCTACTCAAGCGTGCGCGACACTATTTTCCACCGACAGTATGGTGCAAATGAAAGGAATAAATTCGTTATTTCGTAAACCGGCGACTTTAAGGAAAAATCCCGAAACAAGTCGATTTTTATTTTTAAGTTATGATATTGTGGCATATATGGTATACTAGTGACGTCATCCATCTGGACGTGATGACGTAATCGATGATTTTTTTAAATGAGAATAGGGGTCGTGTGCTAGCTCATTTGAAAGATTCTTCAATTCTCTATTCAGTAATGTAAACATTTACATAATTATTTATACAGGGTGTCCAAAAAATTTTTATTAAATTAAATTATTTGACAAAAAAGAAGTAGAAGGACACCCTGTATAAAAAATTATGTAAATGTTTACATTACTGACTAGAGAATTGAGGACCCTTTCAAATGAGCTACCACACGACCCCTATTCTCATTTAAAAAAATCATCGATTACGTCATCACGCCCAGACTGATAACGTCACTAGTATAACATATATGCCACAATATGATAACTTAAAAATAAAAATCGACCTGTTTCAGGATTTTTCTTTAAAGTTGCCGGTTTACGAAATAACGAATTTATTCCTTTCATTTGCACCATACTGTCGGTGGAAAATAGTGTCGCGTACGCTTGATTAGCAATTAAAAAACAAAGGTGTTTTAAATATTGTATTGCAAAAAACTCTTCGGGATTTCATCAATCGATGTTTAAAGAATATCTACCTACCTTGGTAACATTCAAATTTTCAGTTTTTCACATAGTTTTTGAGGGTTAAAAATGACCAATTTAGCAATTTTTCAATTTTTAATCGCTTATATGTCAAAAACTATCATTTTTAGAGAAAAGTCGCTGAAGACCTTTTCTATTTGGAATGATCCAAAAAACCTAAAAAAAAGTTTTTTCCATGCAAAAAAATGCAAAAAAAATAATTTTAGGAAAAAAACAAAAAAAAAACGTTTAAAAAATGTTTAACCATCTTTTGGTCCTGGCAACATGCAAATTTGTTAAAAGGAGTCCTGTTTGAGTAAGATTGTGCAAAAAGTCCGAATTAGAATATTTTTCCTAGCGGATGCGCAGTGGCTTTCTGGACTATTCCTAAAAGTACTATTTACTCGTGTACTCAAACCTGTCAAATTTCCTCAACCAATTTTCCTTTATACCTCATTCATTTTTAATTAAATATTTTTAACAGATTTGGGTAGGTTGTTCTGATGCCGTGAACATATTGACTCCCGACAAAATTTAATATTGCAATATTTGCCTCTGAATTTTTGTTTACATTATAAGCGTACCCAATACCCTCGAATACTCTATGTACTATAAGTACAGGTACTAGGTATTATAGGTACCTATTCGACTATTCCATTTTGACTGCGCGTCAACCAAAGGGCGCCAGGGCATCGACTGCACACGGGCGCTACATGGGCTGGAGCCGCCTCTGTTCATAGGTCTTTTGCATATTCTTATAATTTGGTAGATCCATCTTGATGGGAATATTCCTCGAGATTTTCGGCCTTCTACCTTTGCTTGGATTATAATTCATTCCATGTTTTCTGTTTCTGCTCTCATAGAATGTCCAAAATATTTTAACCCGGCATCCGACAGGTGGGGTGTAGTGTACTCCAACAATGCTGAAGCCCCTAAAACATAAGGAAATTCTGCATGTAGTGGCCACAGCGGCTTTCTACTGTATATTCATCTATGCTATAACTAGAGAGCGGAATATATGCAACACAACATTACCAAAATATGCGCATATACATATATGCATTATTTTACTACAAATATGCAGGTATTTTTTCTAAATTTGTCTAAATATGCAAATGCATATTAAAAATACTCAAAAAATAAAACAATATATTAAGTCGTAAGATCTTCAGAAAAGTTGCCTTCAAAAATACGTACAACTTTCCTCAAACAATCGAAGCCCTCATTTTTTTCTAAAACATTTTTTAATTTATTTCTAATTGTAATCCCTGTATTTCCGGGAATTTTTTGACAATGAGCAGAAAAAGTGTTAACAAGATTAACCGAATCACTTAATTGTAAATTCCTTTGTTCTAATGACTTTATTAGATCTGGTAAAAACTAAAATTAACTTTTATGAACATAAGTTCTTTGGCAATTTGTACGTTACTTAAAGAACAAAGTACGTTACTTAAGCTGAAGAACAAAAGCGGAATTGTCTACAATTTGATGGATTTTTGTATTTTGAGGCTTCTCTCTATATCCGTCTTTATAGAAGTAAAAGCGAATTTGTCGAATAAAAACACTCTTTCCAGAAAAATTTCTTTTGTGGGACATGATGCTTTTGTTTGTCAGTTCCTCATTTAAAAAATGAAATGTGAAAATGAATGTAACTTACCATTTTATAACAGGCCTTGCAAAATACTTTGTTTCCACTTAGCTTTAACTCGGGAAAACACTTTATCCAAGCACTTTTTTGAATGGTAGACATATTTAAATTTAATATATACCAATCACTTCAAAAACACTAAATACGATACAACGTTTACTTTAAACAAATGTTGGCCGGAAACTGACAAAATAATTATTAGACCCTTAAAAGCAGGTCGGTACCTACGACTTGCTGCGCTAATAGAGTAATATTTTTCTGGGAACACCCATAATTGTTAAATTCAGGTAGTAATGGAAAAGTCCAGATGAGCGATAGATAGTTAAATAACGAGCTCGTTCATATAGAAGTTATAAAATTTCAACTAAATGAGGAAAATTTGAAACTTTTATATAATTTATTTTTAAAATATGCAAAATAAATCGTGTTTAGCTTAAATATGCAATGTTGTGTTTGTTGTCTGAAAATATGCAATATATACATCTATATGCACTTTGCATATATTCCGCTCTCTAGCTATGACATATAGTTTTTAGTTGCCTGTTTAGTTTCAGCAAGTATATTTGGATTGAAAGTGGTCACACCCCATGAGTCGGATTTTGTACTTCTTGCAGAATTGTCTTATTTTGTTTAAGTCCTATAAATAAGTAAGTATACGTAGGTGAATAATAATTATTATAGATTTTAAGATATGTTTTATTAGTCTAAGCTAAAATGAACTACGAACGTGAATAAGCACGTCTTCAGGCCTTATGGGATGAAGCAGACAGTGACGAATGTATTGACAAGAGTGATTCGGAAGTAAGTGAGGAAATAGACAATGTTAGTGTAAATAGTGACTATCCTGACCAGCTTCAAGATGTTGACGTTCCATATATCACAGACAACTAAACATAAAGACATTTTTTGAGATTCTTTAACTCTTTCAATTATTGCTGGGGTTTGTCACACCCCACCTGTCACACCCCACCAGGTCTTACATTATGAAAATTAGGATTTTGTGAAATAAATTGATTTCTTTGGTTACTAAAATTAGAATTATTTTCTGCATAAGGTCTAAATTGAATATTACTAAAATTATTTGGAGTTCTAGCGTTAAAATTCGATTTGAACGCGGTTGGAAAAGAATTATTAGTGGAGTCACCGAAGGCTTTCACCTCCGATTTCGTTGAATCTTCATCGATTTTCATGAAAATTGGTGAGTAGTTAGAAGATACTTCAAGGAACAAAGGTGACATGATGCCAACTTGCGCTTTTACCATGGGGGCGAATGCCACCCCTTCTCGAGGGTGAAATTTTTTTTATTAAAAATAAAACCAGAAATTGATAGGGCGGCAACTTCTAAGCAAAATTTGTTATATAAAGCTATTAACATAAATCAATACTTTTTGAGTTATTAAATATCAAAAATTTTATTTTTTCTTGAAAAAAATGCTTATTTTAAAGCTGTTTTTTACGTATTACTCAAAAACTATAAGCTTCTGTAAAAAAGTTATTATTACCAAAATTAAAGATAATAAAAAGTTTACACTTCCTACTTAAAAAACTAAACTAATGTTATTTCAAAGTGACTTATGGGTAATTGAATGTATATTTTTTTCGACGAGTACTCAAATCTAAGTATTCAAGCTTACATAACGGGAAAACGATGCATTTTATAGAATATACTTGTTAAGCACTTCTCAAAGTAGTTAGGAATACCTATCAAATGAGCTCCAGTAAAAGTTAATAGCATCAAAATTAAGCAAGTTATGAAGAAAATAAGAGAACCCTTTCGATTTATTTAGGAAAAAGTGAAAAATTAAACATACGCCATTTCCACAAAAATTAAAATTTGTAGTAATCCTCACAAGAATTTCTTTAGGTTAACATAGTTAATGATTTCAACAATTTTGACGGGTTTAGAAAACATATTTTTGAAAAAAAAAAGATACATAATTTAAAAAATCAGAATTTTTAAAATTATCGTACTTTTCATTTTCTTTTGATTATAACTCCAAAAAAAAAAAAAAGAATATAGTTTCTGTCCTTGTGGGATCGGTACTCACCGGAGAGACCGCAGACGTTCGGATACAATTAGCGTCTCTTTGCAAAGACAATGACGTCGACTTTGCAAAGTAACAAGACACTTACTCAACACACACACTACACATTACTCCCCTGACTTAGTGATAAGTTATACAATTACGTGGCTAAAGGTTGTAGTTCTAAACCAAGGCCAAAATCAGAGAAAAAAAAAACTCCAAAAATACTCAATACACGTAAAAAATGATATGTAACTAAATTTGAGTCTTTTCTGTTTCAAATACTTTACTTATTTTACTATTTCCATAGAGTAAAAAATAACCGAGATAGAAACGTTTAAACTGTTAATTTTGCTGCAAGAACCATGTAACCGAGGCCATTTAACCTTTTATTTTTTTAAAAGTTTTAAAAGACTAGTTTCGAGCTTTTTAATAGCTCTTGGAATCAGCTTTTAACTAGTTTTTAGGTAAACCTGATATCTTAAAAATTAACGGAGTTATATACAAAAAACAATAACATTTTTTGGAAAAATTATTAAAAGATAAATTTTGAAACATTTTTGGTGTATAAATTTTAATGATATCAACTTGTTCGAGGGCTTATTTGATATATATTTTTAAGAACTTTTACAAATGTTTAATAAGTTTATGTTATAAAATGCATCATTTTCCCGGTATTTAAGCTTGAATACTTAGATTTGGGTAGTCGACGAAAGAAATATACATTCAATTACTTATAATTCACTTTAACTTAACATTGAAAGGTTTTTTTAGTAAGGAGTTTATTTAATTTTTTGTTAGCCTCAATTTTGATAATAATAAGTAGAAACTTATAGTTTTTGAGTTATTTATAAAAAATCGGTTAAAACATGTGTTTTTCTCACGAAAAATTAAAATTTTTGATCTTTAATAATTCAAAAAGATTTGATTTATTTTATTAACTTTATATAACAAATTTTGCTTATAATTTGTCCCTCTATCGAATTGTGGGGTTATTTTTAATAAAATAATTTTCACCCCCGAGGAGGGGTGGTATCCACTAAAAGCGCAAGTTGACACAATGTCACCTTTGTTCCTTGAGATATCCTCTAACCACACACCAATTTTCATGCAAATCGATGAAGGTTCAACGAAATCGGAGATAATAGCTCATATCCACCTTCAGTGACTGCACTATATTTGTTCTGGGTTTTTCCGTTTTTTGTTGGGATTTTAAGAAATTCATATAAGATACTTGATTTTTATGATTGTCAAAAGCTACACATTTTTGTAGTGCCTCGTCTAACGAATCTAACTAAAAGTACGAGAGGGGTTCGCAGTAAGGATTGTTAAGATCAGTACAAAAAATTTTTAGTGCTAATTTTCTAAAATAAGAGGTTTTAAAATTTAAATTTTCTGGAGTATTATGTAGCGATATATGCTGTAGCAAGTCGTCTAAATTATCTATGATTCGATGGTGATAGTCGTCATAACTTTCAGAAGCCTTTTGTACCGTTGTTGTTAATTGGGTAACAAGGATATTTTCAAATCTCCTGTCGCCGTATTTTGTTAGTAAAGCTAAACGTACATCTGTCCAGTTAGTTTTATTGGAATAATTTAGATAATCCCGTGGTTCACCTTTAAAACGTGATAAAATGTGAGCGTTAATAATAAATTCTTGCGGTGCAGTAGTATTCTGTTGTTGCAAAAATATTAATAGATTATCTACGGATTTAATAAAAGTAGAAAGATTTTGTCCGGCAGTAAATTCTGGAAGCGTAGCACAGAGGCAAGAAATGTCGGCATTGGTAATAGACATTGTTCTTTCAGATCTACTAATAGGACTTCTGTCGCGAACATTAGTTAAAGGTGGCTGAGAGAGAATTGTATTAATTTTTTTGACCGTATCAAAAATGTGCTCATAAGTGATAAGGAAAATGTGAAAAAAAGGAAAGACTTACAGTATGATAATCACTGTTGATAACATCTGTTGTTCCTCTCTAACAGGTGGATACTCTGCTAAACAATTGAGATTGACCAGGAATTGAGGAAGATTCTGTGCAGACTATCCTGTTCGCAGCGCCAATGAATTTTTGTTAATCACAAAGCGCTTTTTAAAAAATTACTTTTATTTATTAATACAAAATAAAACTTTTACAACAAAATATTGACTTTGATAAAATGAAAAGTAAATGATGACTGAAACATGAATGCTTGTTTACTAACTAAAATGTCTTTTTATAACTTTACACTCTCTTAATGACTGTGGTCCAAGTCCTCTTGATAAAGGGTTCAGTAGCGTGGTTATGGTAATATTTCTATATTAATTTAGCCGCACATGGCATACATTTTATCGTAATTTTTTCTTTTATAACTTCAAGTTATTTGAATAGTTTTCGTCATAACTTGCTCAATTTTCATGCTAGATGCCTTTATTAAAGCTTATTTTTAAGGCCAAGGAAAAGGTACTTTAAAAATTTTGATTAACATTTTCTAAGAAAAATTAATCATTTTTCCGTTATTTGAGCTCAAATCATTGCATAAATTTTACGAAAAACAAAAAATTCGTTTTCAATTACTCATAAGTTGCTTAATATTAACTAAAAAATTAACTAAGACTGACTAGTTTCTTTGTTTTTTTAAGCTTCAAATTTAACACGGATGATTTTTTCCTGAAAATCAGTAATTTTTGAGTTATTCGCGAAGAACTATTGAAAATCGTAGTTTATTAGAATATTCAATCGCGAATAACTCAGAAATTATTAAGTTAACTAAAAAATTTAATTTTGCATTTACCTACTTCATAAAATTCAATTCTCTATCGACTCCCGGTATCACTTTGAAATTTGAAATTTCCACCCCGAGAAAGGGTGGCATTGTAGTGGGGTGTAGTAGGTGGTCCACCCAACGGGGTGGAAGCATACATTGGCACAAAGTTAGTTTTTTTGTTTGTATCATTTTTGATCTACTGTCAAAATTTCAAACAAATTCATGAAGAATTGCGAGGTGAATTGCTTGAATGAATTTACTAGAAGTTTTTAATCTAATAGCACATAAACAATATCAAAAATAAATATTACTCTACATCCCACCAGATTGAAAACAGAAACTTATTAAAGATTTTTTTAAGACCTATTGGTCGGTCAGACGATTTGAAAATATGGTTCAGCTTGCCGAAGGCTGACCAAGTCAGTTTTTTATCAACTTTTCTTCAATCTTTTCCTATGTGAATCTCATGACCTAGGTATTTATAAGCCATTACCTGGTCTGTGGATCTTGTTTCTACACATATCACTTCTCTGATATAATTGCATACTCCATTTATAAATTTTTGAGATTAGATGATGATTAAAATATTTTTAGACAACAGATTATCAAGATTATCTGCTCTTCATCGGCAATTTCTGAACGGATTTTAGATAAACAAGTGTATGGGGGTAACCCGGGACGAGTTGATTGGATGACGAGGAAGACGGCCTGAAAACCATGAATATAAGATAATGGAGGAGAAGGGCGGAAGAGAAATCTGAATGGAAGGGCATAGCCAGACAAGCGAAGACCCTTCCAGAGTTATGATTCCAAAAGAAGAAGAAGAAGAAGGAGGAGGAGTGTATGGAGGTTTTTGGGGCTTCTGTTTTATAACAGTATATTATCTTTTAAGTTATAATCATACTCAACTCATACATGCATACAACTTTAACGACGCTGTATCAAAGTTAATTTTAAATCGATCGTATGATCCAAGTCATCCCATTACCAGTTCTACGGACTAAATTTGTACTACAATTTCTGGAAATCTGAGAACAGGTTTTGTGTTTCGAAATGCCGAGATCCACATTCTGTTTATATGGAGTTGCTCTTCTTTATGATTAAAGTTAATTGGATCTTTTTGTATTTCGACAGTCTGTGTAAACATCTGTGCACCTTTATCTGTGTGTCTTCGTATATACTTTGATGGTTGTGATTGTATAACTTCTGCAACTAACTATTCTCATTAACCACAATGATAGTTTTCCTGTGTTAAGCCAAACGGTACAATAGGTTTTGTTGCTCGAATGTAGAATGAACAACAACTTCAGGTAATGCGGTAAATTCTTGGATTGATTTTTTAGTCCCCTCTGGTGGTGTCTGTTTCTCTTGAATCTTTTGTGGATTTTATGCTTTCTTTTGTTGTTTTTGTTGGTTCGAGAATAGAGACAGTAGTCTATAATATGCTTAATATTTCAAAGAAGGTATAAAGCCAATTTGCAGCCTTGCTATTACATTGTCAGATATCAATATAGAGCGGAATATAGGCAAAGTGCATATAGATGCATATATTGCATATTTTCAGACAACAAACACAACATTGCATATTTAAGCTAAACACGATTTATTTTGCATATTTTAAAAATAAATTATATAAAAGTTTAAAATTTTCCTCTCTTAGTTGGAATTTTTGTAACTTCGATATGAACGAGCTCGTTATTTATCTATCTACCGCTCATCTGGACTTTCCCATTACTACCTGAATTTAACAATTATGGGTGTTCCCAGAAAAATATTATTTTATTAGCATAGCAAGTCGTAGGTACCTACCTGCTTTTAAGGGTCTAATAATTATTTTGTCAGTTTCCGGCCAACATTTGTTTAAAGTAAACGTTGTATCGTATTAAGTGTTTTTGAAGTGATTGGTATATATTAAATTTAAATATGTCTACCATTCATAAAAGTGCTTGGATAAAGTATTTTCCCGAGTTAAAGCTAAGTGGAGACAAAGTATTTTGCAAGGCCTGTTCCAAAATCGTAAGTTACATTCATTTTCACATTTCATTTTTTAAATGAGGAACTGACAAACAAAAGCATCATGTCCCAGAAAAGAAATTTTTCTGGAAAGAGTGTTTTTATTCGACAAATTCGCTTTCATTTCTATAAAGACGGACATAGAGAGAAGCATCAAAATATAAAAATCCATCAAATTGTAGACAATTCCGCCTTTTGTTCTTCAGCTTAAGTAACGTACTTTGTTCTTTAAGTAACGTACAAATTGCTAAAGAACTTATGTTCATAAAAGTTAATTTTAGTTTTTTACCAGATCTAATAAAGTCATTAGAACAAAGGAATTTACAATTAAGTGGTTCGGTTAATCTTGTTAACACTTTTTCTGCTCATTGTCAAAAAATTCCCAGAAATACAGGGATTGCAATTAGAAATAAATTAAAAAATGTTTTAGAAAAAAATGAGGGCTTCGATTGTTTGAGGAAAGTTGTACGTATTTTTGAAGGCAACTTTTCTGAAGATCTTACGACTTTATATATTGTTTTATGTTTGAGTATTTTTAATATGCATTTGCATATTTAGACAAATTTAGAAAAAAATACCTGCATATATGTTGTAAAAGTAATGCATATAAATATGTATATGCGCATATTTTGGTAATGTTGTGTTGCATATATTCCGCTCTCTAGATATCAATAACATTGAATAGTTTTCGAAAAATTTGACTGTTTTATTATTCTTCATTAAGTGCCATTTTTGCGACGGAGAACGGCAATCATAATAGCTATTCGGACTTTAGAGACGGCTGCACTGAAAAGTTCATTTGATATACTTCCGTACCATTCTCTCAGGTTTCGCAGCCACGATATTCTGCGTCTCCCTATGCATCTTTTTCCTTGAGTGTTTCCCTGCATAAGCAATTGGAGCAAGTTGTATCTCTCTCTACGTGTAATAAGTCCGAGATTTTCCAATTTTCTTGTTTTGAAGTACTTAACATTTCCATTTCTTTACTCATCTTTCTCAAAACCTCTTTGTTTGTGACGTGTTCTGTCCACGATATTTTCAGAATTCATCTGTACAGCCACATTATAGTTTTTTCATTGATGCCGTATTCAAGATTCAAGCTTCCATTTCATAAAAAAAAGTCGAGAAAACTTAGAACCTAGCCAACCTAACTCTGACCTCGAACCTCAAATCTCTTGTGCAGAGCACTCTTATCATTTTGTTAAAATTAACTCTTAATGCATTCTTTAACGGTAAAATATTGCAAAATCTCTAAATTTTAAAGAACCGCTTAGATTGACATGAAATTTGGCACACGCATAGCCAACATGTCAAAGAAAAAAGTGATATTATACCTATGTGTGCTTTTGCCCTGGGGGTTACTTTCACCCCTTCTCGGTGGTGAAAAAATATATGTCCAAAATAAGTGAGGAATTCGATAAACTGACTAATTCTAAGCAACTTTTGTTTATAGAGTTTTTTCACCAAATCCATACTTTTCGAGATATTTGCAAGTGAATATGTTCATTTTTCAACAAAATAACCACGTTTTTAGACGGTTTTTCGCAAATAACTCAAAAAGTAGGTGTTTTGTCGAAAAAATATTTTTAATAAAAATATAACTTATAAATAAAAAGGTGAAAAAAAAATGGTGCATATAATATGAAGTCTGTAGACCCAGTAGAAGCAAAGTTGTAGCTAATGAAAAGTAGAATCTTATTTGTCAAATTCCAAATCGAAAATTTCATCGAGAAATAACCAAAAAACAGAACACTTTTAGAATAGAATAGAATAGAATAGAAATATGCTTTATTGTCATGAAAAATTTAACAATTTTATAGACAAAGCTTACAAGAATCATAAATAAAAACAATAACAAATAAAATTTACTAAAATTATACAAATCGTCAATATAAATAAAACATAATAAAGTCAAATAAACATCAGTAACAATCAATTGCAAAATTAAAAAAAAATTGCAAATTGCGTAATCTACCTTAAGAAATTTAATAAGTAATTTAATAAGTTATGCTGCTGCATATGACACTCAAATATAGATTAAGATTCTACTTATATATAACAATACTGTAATTTCTTAATTATTGGTTAAGAAACTCTGCTATTGAATAATATGGTCTTTCAGATAAATAGGCTTTAGTCATTTTACGGAACTTGGGGAAAGATGTTGCAGATTTAATTTGTAGAGGGAGATGGTTGTATAGTTTTTTTGCAGAATATAATATAGATTTCTTTACTAACTCACTGGACGGGATCGGTAAAAAGATGTCAAAAGTAGAATTTCTGGTGGAATAGTCATGTCTAGGTCTTTCTGGAAAAACATATAGATGTTTACGAATTAAGCAAACAGTTTCTAAATTATATAAAGAAGGTAATGTTAGAATTCTGTGATCTTTGAAGTAACTTCTGCAATGTGTTGTTCTTCTGAGGCCAAACAGATATCTGATTGCTCTTTTTTGCAATTTAAAAATAACATCGGATTGGGCAGCTGTACCAAAACCCCAAAAAGGCAGACCATATCGAAGATGGGACTCAAACAATGAAAAGTATGTTATTTTGGAGGAGGCTAAATCCATTTCCTTAGAGACAGATCTTATTGCAAAGCAAGCTGAGGATAGTTTCTTGCTTAGCACATCGATATGAACACTTACTTATATTTTTGGGGAACACTTATTTTGCTTATTTAATCTTTATACGATCTGTAAGTTTCATCGGTTCAAAGTGCTTATTTTTGAAAATGCTGTAGTTAAAATGACTTGAACGAATAAAGAGTATATCGCACCCTCAGTGCAAGACTGCAGTAAGTCAAAATAAGTAAGTTTCGCGATAAAGACGATTTTGTTTATTTTCGTGCTAATATCGGTGAAATTAGACACAAGTTTTAAGAAAAATTAACATTTAATTATGATTTTGCATGCTGTTCAGCCTATATTACATTAACCAAAAATAGAAATTCAAATAAAATAATATCAAGGCAAAAAAAATTAGGAATTTCAAAGTTACAACACTTTTGCACGGAAAAAATTGTTAATCACTACATATTTAGTATTAGAATTTCAAAGTTACAACAGTGTTGCAAGGAGAAAATTGTAAAAAGTGTAGACACATTTACTTTTACAGTAAAACCTGTGTTACCGGCCACCTGCCAACATCGGCCACCTGTACTAACGGCCAGTTTAAAAATTCCCCAAACCAATTATGTATATCTAGACTACAAAAACTGGCAATACCGGCCACCTTTTTATCGGCCAATAATTCTTTCATTTTTAGTGGCCGTTGCTGACAGGTTTTACCGTAGTTGTTGTCCTCTTCTCGTACATCATCTTGTGCCAAAATATTTTTATAAAAACTATGGTGGGCTTCTGGTATCATACCCGAATGGCACAAGTATACCAAACCTTTCTTTTTGGCCATTTGAATTTTTGGCTGTTCTTTGGCAAAGTTTCTGAGATATTTTTGATCTCTCAGTATTGTCAATACACAAGTTTTAAGATAACTGTTTTTCCTTTCATGAGAAAAAATACTTTTGTTCGTAAATAATTAGTCTTAATTTATGTGGTTTTAATCCAATCTAACAAATAAATGGTCAAACGACATCGCACACATCTTATGGAAAATAAATATAATATCACACAAAGGACATAAAATTTACATGAATAGATTGGTCTCGAAAATCTTTGTTTATTGTTTAAGCCGTTAATGGATTACGTAGACGCGCTGTATATTAAAATTAAACACCACAGATATAGATATTAAAATAACAAATATCTTACTTTTTTTATTGCTTGTTATCGAATCCGTTGCAATGTTCCGTGCAAAACTGTTGTTACTCTGTTACATTAGAGTTACAACAGTTTTGCACGGAACTTATGTTCAAAAACGCAAAATAGTTAAACTGTTGTTTTTGTAATATTTAGCCGATTAAGCATTTGAAAGTTACTAAAGTTTTACAGGGGATAGATATGCATGTTTACAATCGAATTCCATGATTAGGTACTTCATTTTCATAAAATTTTGAGTTACTGCAGTCTTGCACTAAGGGTGCGATATTATTTAACTAGAAAGTTTTGCAGAACCGAAATATTGTGCTAACATAGCAATTCCGCCAGTGGCGTAGAATTTTGGAAGGGTAAACCATTTACTCTCCCCTGTCGTACACCCCTGGTAGTAGCTGGAAACATTTATTTATCAAAATTTAGGCATTTATAGTAGCCAAGTATGGTAAGGATACGTCAAATAGTTTTAAAGTATTGGGTAAAAATAATTTTTAAATTTTTAAATAAAACACTCTGTAACTCAGTAAACAGCAACATTTTACTTGGGTTTGGGCAATCACTTGGTTTACAAGTGATTTGGGTTAAATCTTAATATTTTGACGTCTAGAATCTACAACTCAGAGATTGGACGCTCCTAATGAATCACCTCGTATGTATACTCTTCGACATTTTCGATTTCACTTCCATCTAAGTTGATCGGCATATTTTGATTTGTCATCACTTTTGTTTTATTTTCATTAATTTTTAAACTGATTTTCTCAGGTTCTCGTTTAAGCTCCTTCAGCATGCAGATCAATTCCTCTGTATTGCAATCGAATGCCTCATTGTAATCCACAAATTCCAAATGAAGAAATTGCCTCCTTTTTTGTAGTAAAACTACCTGCGCATTTGGCCAAGAGGTTGGAATAGCACCCCCAAAGAGACACTTGTTCATTAGGAGTTTAACTGCCACCACAGTAGTTTGACCTCCAGCTCCTAATCATCTCTTTTTTTATTCCATCGTCTCCCGGACATTTTCCATTTTTCATGCTTTATCAAGGTCAAGAACCTTAGATTAGATATATTTGTCAATAAATGTTTCGTAGGCTAGAGTTGGAATTCAATTGAACAAGCCCCGTATATAAACCATGAGCTGTACGAAAATATGGTGTCCCTTACACTTTACATTTTCCGATCATTCCAAATTAATATGTGCACAATCAACATCCTATTAAATCATCCACACCCCAACGCTGATATACTTCCTGTACAATTGGTAAATAATTGACTACAACACTGCTCACTGACGTGAAGCCTATTTCTCTACCTACGTAATAAACCAATTCTGTTTGATATCCCGAATTTGTTTATACTTCTTCGGTTCAGTTTCGATCTGACCTGCCGCATTTCCATAAACCTATAAATTTAGCACTCAGCATTTAATATTTATTCATTCCAGTGGGTCACTGAATTTGTGAAATTGTTTTGGAAACAGAGGTGGTTGCTAATTACCTTGATTAAGTATTAAATATAATGTTTATATTTGCTTCCATATTCATTTGTTATTTATTTTTGATAAAACAACATAATTCATGTTTTGTAATAAAAACAATAAATTGGAATTCAAATGAAATGTTCGCGGATACAAAATTCAGACTAAGCTTAAAAATTTACATAGCATTTATAAATTTTATATGAAGTTAGCCACCAATAAAATATTTTTTGCAACAGACATTGTGAGATACAAATATATTAAATTTTAATCCACTTTCTATTTGTTTGGGGTTTATTCCCAATTTTTAAATATTGGTATTTTAAGGACCAAATGTTGCCGAATGGATGATGATTTCTGACTATTATTCAATCAACACTATATCGGCGGTCCGGAATAAGAATGACGTAACTGCAAAAAGCCAAATTTCTCAGGAGAGCAAAAAAAATATTTAAAATAGGTATTAAATGATGATTAATCGTCCAGGAGCATCGGTATGGCGTCTATTGTTACAATGATGGCTTTTATTTTTATCCTAATGGTTAGAATTTCATTATCTTAATTTAATCCAACCATTTCAACGCTTTCTACAGTTGCGTCATTCTTCATCTAAAATTCTTTAAATATTTCAAATAGTGATTAAATAAAGAGTAACCGTCCGGAACACCGGTATGGCGTTTATTCTTACAATGATGGCTTTTAGTTTCATTCCCATTGGTTCGAATTTCATTATCTCAATTTAATCCCTCCACTTTCAACCCTTTCTACAGTTGCGTCATTCTTGATCGGAAAATTTTTTGTGCAAAAAACTATTTTTAAATATTTATTATGCCGTTTATTCTTACAGCGGTGGCTCTCATTGCTATTGGTCCGAATTTCATTATCTTAATTTAGTCCCCCCTTTTTCAACCCTATTTACAGTTACGCCATTCTTCATCTACAACAAGGTCTAAAATGGTGCGTATTTCAATAACGACGCAACTACCCTGTGGTGGCTGAACACATAGTTACAGTTGTGTCGCTTTTGTATCATCTATATACAGTATTTTAGAACTTAATTACGCAATAAACAGAAATTGACAAAATTTTCAGTTACGTCATTTTTATTCCTTTCCGGCGATATGACATTCCCTTACAAGTCTGAAGTACCTTTCGAAGTGCGCATTTACCCACGAGAGAGAAGGGACTCTCTAAAACTTTCGACCCAGACTGCAGGGTTACACCTCATGGTATGTGGACGGGTCGAAAAGAGCAGGGCGGGGCGCGGGAATATTCTGTATGTACTGGTGCAAATTTCAACATTTCTATTCCACTAGGAGAATATACTTCCGTGTTTCAGCCAGTGATTTTTGCAATCTTGCAGTGTGCAAGATAATTTAACTCGAGGGCTTTCGATCTGAAGCGGATTACCGTATGCATAGATATCCAAGCAGCCATTGGGACTTTCATAAGCCCTATGGTGGACTCTAGACTAGTGTGGGAATATCAATACCAACTCGACAGTCTGGCGCAACATAACAATGTTACACTGGGATAGGTTTCAGGTCATTCGGGGCATATACGGCCACAAAACAGCTGATGAACTGGAAAGGAGAGCATCAGGTACCAAATACTTTGAACCAGAGCCGGTCGTGAGAGTGCCAAAAATCATCGTCCACAAATGAAATAAACGCCTGGATCCGAAGTCAACACAACTCACATTGGGAGGGTGTACCCGCTCAAACACATGGCAAGATGTATATCCAACGGACGTGTGCTAGTAGCGCTGAATTACTGCAGATAATAAGCAGGAATAAGATCAGAGCCATAAAAGTTTTCGTTAATGGGCATGCGCCATTTAACGGGCACCTGTATACAATGGGGCTGTTTTATGGAGACTTTATCTGCAGACTCTGTAGCTGAGAACCTGAAACAGGCAACCATATCTTGCATGACTACGAAACATTGGATTGCAAGCGGAAAATACTTTTTGGAGACTCTTTGGAAATCTATATTGGTAGACCTGGATCCCGCTTACCAAAAAAAGTTGATTAATAGCAAGCTGAAAATTTGTTAATAGCTTAACGGTGTCTGGTCGGACAAACTTTGATGTATGGGAACACTGGAACAGGGGAAGTTTTAATTGTGGAACAGGTTAAAAATTTCGAACGTCAGATTACAAAAACGTTCCATGTATTTTGTCGGACAGTTCCCGTATATCAAAGTTGGTCTGACTAGACACCGTTAATCTATTAACAAATTTTCAAATTGCTAGTAATTAACTTTTTTTGGTACGCGGAATCTAGGTCTATAGATTATACAGGTCTAGTTGATGGGTATCATATATATTTTGAGTCACGTCGTTCTCAAAATATATATGGCACCCATCAACTAGACCTGTATAATCTAGTACAAAGTTCCAGAATTGTGGAATGGGTTTCAGAAAGGAATGGAAGATGTACAATAAGCCAAGTGGCTCCAGTACCAATACGACCGGTTCATAATAGACGGCTTCCAGGAAACAAATTCAGCATTAAATATATTTTAGGCATTCCAGTGGCTCACTGAATTTGTGAAATTGTTTTGGAAACAGAGGTGGTTGCTAATTACCTTGATTAAGGCCAGTTTTATACTAGGCAACTTATGACGCCACCAAGTTGCTCCACCAGTGACTCATTACGTCACGGGGCATTTAAGTAAATGAGACCTATTAGATTACGGTAAATGGTTGCGCCACCAGTTGCCCCTAATATTTTTTTGTGCTTTAATTTGGTGGAGCCACTAGTTGCGCCACCAGTTGCGTCGCTAGTTGCGTCTAATAATGGCCTAAGTATTAAATTTTATGTTTATACAGTGAGGACGTTTGAGTTGGAATAAATTAATTATCTCGAGAATGGGTGAATTTGAAAAGAAAACCTGAGACAGGTCGATTTTTGTTTTTAAAGTAGGACTTTTTGACATATATATCATACTAGTGACGTCATCCATCTGGGCGCGATGACGTAATCGATGATTTTTTAAATGAGTGTAGGGGTTGCGTGATAGCTCATTTGAAAGCTTATTTAATTCTCTATTCAGTGATATAAACATTAACATAATTATTTGTACAGGGTGTACAAACATTTTTTTTTAAATTAATTTACTCAATAAAAAGAATGTAAGAAATTTGTTTAATTTAAAATACATTTTACTGCTGTCAGAAAAACAGGTAATAATGTTTACTTCATAAATAAACGTTGCTTTTCGCTTAAATTCAATGTTCAAACTGCTAAGAGACATGTGGTTGGCAGTTTTAACATTGAATTTAAACGAAAAGTAATGTTTATTTGTCGAATAAACATTTCATTCTGTTTTCTGACAGCATACAAATGTATTTTGATATAAATTAATTACATACATTTCTTCTTTTTGTCTCAATTAATTAAAAAAAAAAAAATTGGACACCCTGTTGAAATAATAATGTTAACGTTTATATCTGAATAGAGAATTAAATAACTTTTTAAAATGAGCTATCACACGACTACTGGAAAATAACTGTCAAAGTGTGGACACGAATTTTTATTCTCCGCATTTTAATAGTTTGATTTTAACGATACAAACAAGCAGTTCTCGGTGTATTGTGTGTTATTGTGTTAATTAGTGTTCCTTTTGTTAATTTTCTTTATTGTTTATAATAGGTAGGTTAGGTAAGTGATTAAAAAAATATATATAATGGATGAGACCTCGGGTGGCACTTCGCCACCCGAAAATAAGGACGCAGAGGAGGATAGGTATGTAAATAATTTTATAGATTTAAATAATAGATATAGAACTGAGGATAAAGGTCCATATTTTGTATATATTGAGAGTACTGATAAGCATTTGGGAAGAATTTTTCCAATCCGGATTGGTCACGTTTTGTTGACTGACATTTATATAAAATCCGATGTCCTTGATATCAAATCGGTTGGTCTTAATCGCGTTAAAGTTATTTTTAAGTCGTATGAAAAAGCTAAATATCTAGTTATTAATAAAATTATGTCTAATAATAACTTAGTAGTGTATATACCCAAATTTTTTACACACAAGAAGGGTGTGTTGAGGAATATTGACACATACTTTTCTGAGGAATATTTAAAAAATGCCATAATATCTAATAAAGAGGTGGTTCAAGTTCAACGCATGAAACGAAAGGTAACAGATAAACACGGTAATATTTCATATGTAAACAGACATATGGTTATTCTTCAATTTGTAGGAAATGAACTTCCTCAAAATATACAAATTAATTAATGCAATTTCTCTGTAGAACCATATCGTTGATTGGGAAGAATAGTATGATATTTCAAAAACATTAAGTTTACAGAAAAGACAATTAAAGATTGAGATCGGTTACGAGATCGGATTACTTAAGCAATACAATATTAAATATCCTTTTCATCAGAATAATTAAAACTTACAGTATTAACTGACAATATGATCTTTACATCCAATCTATATACCACCCCCAACTCATATTTTTCATCCCCATTTTGAGTTATAATACTTTTCTTTATAAAAATTTTGTACTATTTCACAATTATAAGGTTATTAGGGACAATAAAACGGAATAGTTTAAATGTTTTATGAAAGTTTAAACAACAATGAATGAAAAAAATCGCAGTTATAGTACAATACCAATATCAAAAAACAAAAAATTTTGGCTCCCATTAAAAAAAATGAAAGTTTCTACAAGTTAGCGTAAAAATCCCTATAGTATTGTGTGGTATTGTGGTATAACCGCTACATTTTTTTTTCTTTTCAAAAAGAGAGAGCAGGCTTTTTTCACTTATTCCCACTTTCTTTTTGTAAGCTTGTTTTAGAGTAACGTCACGTGCTGATGGAAGTCGTCGTTTGCTTTGAAGAACGTTTATGGTTTTAAATTCCTGTTTTTTGTACGACATTTTATATAGCAGGTGACTAGGATTTTCTTTGGTAACTTCTAAAACGCATATTCCTGAGAGAGGGACTGGTCCACCTTCTTCTGTCTTAAAAGAATCCTTCATGCCCATATCACTTGATAGTTGTTTTAGATCAAAAAAATTCTCATGACCCATTTCATGTACGTTGAATGGAGTTCCATGCTTCTTTACTTGTCTAACCAATGTTACATATTTATCTGGTACGTAAACGTTCTATAATACTATAATATGTTCTATAAATTGAACGTTCTAATAACAGAATGAACGTGGTCTCCCTCGTTCTGAGTATGACCACTAATTAAAAATTTATGGGTGATGGACCTAATATTTTCCAGAATAGAAACTGCATAGATCAGCGTTTCCCAACCGGTGGGTCGCGACCCACTAGTGGGTCGCGCGCGGATTTTAGGTGGGTCGCGGCGTGGCTCTTACAGTAGCCGAATAATGTACATTATATATCATCATGGGTGAGGGATGGGTCGCGAATATGAAAAAACATGAGAAGGTGGGTCGCCAGACATAAAAGGTTGGGAACCACTGGCATAGATGTATAAAGCAAATACGAAGGGGTTCTTATTTTGTCCGAAACAGTTGTCAGTATAAAATACAACATCTACCATTTCAGTATTTTTGGCGTTCACAGACTGCAAATAATTCCAAACGCACGAACCCACTTTATTTGCACCTCTGTGAGCAAGACCTTCGTGCCAAATAAAGCACATTGCTTCCGTACTTTTAAGCTCGTACAATGTTAAATTATACACACTTAGTTTTGATACATAATAAAAAGAAGACGAGTCCCCTTGTGGAAATGGAAATGCTGCCTGCATATCATAAACAGCGTCAATTTTATCCGGAGAATTTTTATCCATGTAGGTACTTCTCTTTTCTTGCCAGTTCTTTGTCTTCAATATGGTTATTGTACTGTTCCTGAAGTTCTTGTTTTTTACCTCGGAGGCATTAGTAAAACCCTGGCAAAAATCACACTTATCTTTTTTTGGAATAAAAAAAGATAAATTAAACTCTCCTTTGAATATATTGGAGTACATCAAGTAGTATACGTTAATTTCCCGAGTTCCTTACAACGCTACTCATAATTTCTGTGCAGGTCGGCAATAGTTTTTCCTCCTTCAATGTATTCTTTCTTTGATTGAGATCGGCAGTAGTGGCTCTCAATTCGAGGAATAGATCGAATATGACTACGCACTTCTTGTTTTAACTCTTCAGGAACACTGCTATGTTTTTCATGTCTACCTCGATTATCTGCCTGTATTATTCCATTTACTTCATTATTTTGTTTGCGTAAAATGGTCTCAATTACTTGAGAGTTAATGCAAAGGGTTGCCATAAAGAAGGATTTTCAAACACACATTTTTTCTCCTGCTTATGTGAAAAAAAAAATGGGTTATTAAGTATCTAGTAAGAAAAAGATATTTTAAGGAATAGAATAATAAAACGAAATAATTTCTTGGATTTGAGTTAAATTATGTTGAAGACAATGTTAACTAAAAATATCACGCTATACTTAGCGCAAAATTATATTCAAAACTATGTTAACTCAAAATGAAATAAAGATAAAATTCCCACAGGTGTACTTATTTTATTCAAGAGTATCATATTATTTGTAATCATCATACTGACCAAAATTATAATAAAAAATAAATGCTTACCTGTTAAAGAAGAGTATGATATTTTGAAATATAATTCTCTTGCTCCAAAAATATTCACTAATAAGATGCAAGCAGTGTTAATATTTTGACTTATAATAGTATTGATTAAATAAAAATGACCTAAGCTTAGCACGAACTGTAGACAACTGAGTTACCCGAGTCTTCTCCACACCGGTTGCGTGGAAGTGGGAGATGCCATACTTGGTCACAGAGCTCTCTAGTGCTTATCGTTTAAACTGCACTTACAATACTTTTCTCCATAATAGATCCATTCATTATGAGTAGTTTGTTGATATAAACTAAAAATCAACCATTTTTGACTTATCATACTATTCTTCCCAATCAACGATATATATTCCCCGTTGTTCAATGTTTTAATTGCTTGCGATATGGACATTCTGCCAAGCAATGTAAAACCAAATCTTCTCACTGTCGAAACTGTTCTAGCCTAAATCATACGTCAGACTCTTCTTGCGAAAAATTCTGCATTTATTGCCAAAATAATGAACACTGCTCTACATCCAGAGATTGTCCAGTATATAAGAAACAAAAAAATATCAATCAACTCATGGCCAGGGAAAATATTACATTTAAAGAAGCTGAAAGATTGCATGATAATCCATCTTATGCCAAGATTTCTACAAATAATAGATTTTCAGTTCTTAATAATTCCACTAATTTTCCCTCTCTGCCACTCCCTAGTACGTCCCAACCTCCAAATTCTAGCTTTTTGCTACGTAAACCCATTGTTCGAAATAATTCACCCAAAAGATAAGTGAAAAAACGTAAACCATCTGCTCCGGAGTCTCCACCTATTTCTCAGTCTCTGCCTACTTCTTCCCATTTTCAATCAAAAAAACCAAATCTTCACATAATCCCATTATACCAAATCCTCACAGAGATGACTTTATCCAATATAAGGAAAAACTAACAAGTCAGATAATAACCGTAGTTAAACAAGTAGTTAATTCAGATTCATCCGAAACAAATTACAATTTAGAAGAAAATATTAGAAATATGATCTCCTCTATATTAAGTCCTACAAATCTAATTCCAGAAATCGATATTAAATCTTGTTCTGATGATTCAATCCACTAATAAGATAAGTACACTCAATAGTAAAAACATTAAAGTTATCCAATGGAATATTCGTTCTTTCTCTAAAAACCATCCAAGTTTATTAAATGTTTTACACAATAATCCTGTAGATATTATAGCTTTATCAGAAACCTTCAAAAAACCAAACCATTCTTTTAACCCGGCACCTGCCACGTGGCTTTGCAAGGCGCCAACTGCCACGTGGGGTGCTCACAGCACCCCTTAAAAACTTTCTGTGATCTACTTGTGTAAAAAACAAAATAATGTGTTAAGTAACACAAGAATGTAAATAAACATGTTTTATTAACTTATTAGCCACTAATATGTTATAAAAGTTAAAAAATAAAATGAAAAAGGTATTATAAGCAAATTAGCAAGTACCAAGCCATAATAAATGAAGTCAAGTAAAATATCTAAAAAAAATCTTGGTGCAAACGAACAGAAAACTTAATTCTTTTAGGCTATCGACGAGAAGGTATTATCAAAAAAAAATTAAAACAATTTTCTCGGTTATTTTTGAATCGATGTAGCTGAAAATTGGTACACACACTAAGTAAAACATTTAAAAGAGTATGACGTAGGGCTGTACCCAAAATTTTCCCAAAAAATTTTCCGACAAGAGGGAAAATTTTAGAAAACTTGTGATCTGATAATTTGTGTACACACTCCTTGAACAACGACAAACATCGTTCTGTAGTTTTTTTTTCAAATTAAAAAAAAATTTTCCGGCACATGTATCTGGTTATTAGTAGCTATATTCCAAATCAAAAAATCTAAGTGTCCGACATAAATAGTGGGGCAAATCCAAAGTCGGACAAAAAATTTAATTTTTATTAATAAACTATACTTTTAAATTATGCGGGTTCGTGCATCCCTTATCTTTAAAACCATTTTTCCGACAAAGGCAGTAAGTTACAAGTAATTATATTCTTAAACAAAAAATCTAATTGTCTGACAAAAATGTTGGGGCAAACGAACAGAAAACTTAATTCTTTTAGGCTATCGACGAGGAGGTATTATCAAAAAAAAAAATTTAAAACAGATTTTCTCGGTTATTTTTAAATCGATTTAGCTGAAAATTGGTACACACATTAAGTAAAAGATTTAAAAGAGTATGACTTAGAGCTGTACCCAAAATTTTTTAAAAAATTTTCCGACAAGAGGGAAAATTTTAGAAAAATTGTGATTTGATAATAATTTGTGTACATACTCCTTGAACAACGACAAACATCGTTCTGTAGTTTTTTCTCGAATTAAAAAAATTTTTCCGACACATGTATCACGTTATAAGTAATTATATTCTTAATCAAAAATCAAAGTGTCGGACAAAAATATTGGGGCAAATCCAAAGTCGGACAAAAAATTTAATTTTTATTGATAAACTATACTTTTAAACTATGCTGGGTTCGTGTATCCCGCCCATATCTTTACAACCATTTTTCCGACAAAGGTAGTAAGTTACAAGTAATTATATTCTTAAACAAAAAATGTAATTGTCTGACAAAAATGTTGGGGCAAACGAACAGAAAAATTAATTCTTTTAGGCTATCGACGAGTAGGTATTATCAAAAAAAAAAATAAAACAGTTTTTCTCGGTTATTTTTAAATCGATATAGCTGAAAATTGGTACACACACTAAGTAAAACATTTAAAAGGATATGACGCAGAGCTGTACCCAAAATTGTCTTAAAAAATTTTCCGACAAGAGGGATAATTTTAGAAAAATTGTGATCTGTTATTTGAATACATACTCCTTGAACAACGACAAACATCGTTCTGTAGTTTTTTTCCTTAAATTAAAAAAAATTTCCGACACGAGTATCAGGTTATAAGTAATTATATTCTAAATCAAAAAATCTAAGTGTTCGACAAAAATATTGGGTCAAATCCAAAGTCGGACAAAAAATTTAATTTTTATTAATAAATTATACTTTTAAACTCTGCTGGGTTCGTGCATCCCTTATCTTTAAAACCATTTTTCCGACAAAGGCAGTAAGTTACAAGTAATTATATTCTTGAACAAAAAATCTAATTGTCTGACAAAAATGTTGGGGCAAACGAACAAACAGCTTAAGTCTTTTAGGCTATCGATGAGGAGGTATTATCAAAAAAAATTTTAAAACAGTGTTTCTCTGTTTCTTTTGAATCGATTTAGCTATAAATTCGTACATACGCTATGTAAAACACTTAAAAGGGCATGACGGTTAGTTGTACCCAAAATTTTCCAAAAAGATTTTCCGACAAGAGGGAAAATTTCGGAAAATTTTTCTAAAATTTTGATATGTTCTCTACAATGCGTCCTTATAAACACTATAAGGAGAATTTATACAAATTTTCAGTTTGATCTATGTAGATCTAACCGAGAAAAATTGTTTATAGTTCGCTTTGGTCTCCTTGATGCTTATTATTTTTTTATATCCCAGAGAACGGCTGTTCCCGTACATGCGACACTATATTATACAAGAAATTTTCGATTTTCTAAATGTTACTGAATTGAAAAAATTGGGCCAAATCCAATCTTAAAATATAGGAAAAGAGAAATATGTCAAACATCCATTTTGGTACAAGGGTGTGGATGTTACGGCCATTCCCATTTAGGGTCTGTTTTTCGTTCTCGTCCCCAAAACTCCCAAAAATTTCGAAAATTTAAGTCCGATTTTACGGCTTCTTATAGTACTGAACATTACCTTTCCAACGCATGTTTAATTTTGAAAATTCTTCTCTTCTTCTTCTTCTTTTTATATAGACATTACTCTGTCTGTTTTTCAATGTGCCTCCAGTAAGTTGTCATTCCATCTTTTTCGTGGTCTTCCCATTAATCGTCTTCCTATTGGGGAACCGTCTCTCTCCGTTCTTACTACTCTATTTGTTGTCATTCGGCTTATGTGGTCGTTCCATTCTACTCTTCTGCTTTTCATCCAGTTATTAATGTTGTCCACCTTGCATCCCCTTCATATATCTACACTTCTAGCTCTATCCCACAGCGTCTTACCATTGATTTTTCGCAATGTTTTCATCTCTGCTGTTTCTATAGTTTTTTTTTGTCCTTTCTGTATCAGGTTGTGTTTCTGCCGCGTATGTCATTATTGGTCTGATGACTCTTTTGTAAATTCTGCCTTTCACTTCTTTTCTGATGTTTTTATTTCTCCATATTGTTTCATTCAGGCAACCTGCGGCTCTGTTTGCTTTATTCACCTGATCTTCCACTTTTGTTTTGAGCTTTCCGTAGTTGCATAGTGTGATGCCTAGATATTTAAAGTCCATGACTTGTTCTATTATTTGACCCTCCAGCTCTAATTTACACCTTAGTAGATCTACTGTTGTAACCATGCATTTAGTCTTTTTTGGGTCAATTAAAATGTTAAATTTTCTAGCGGTTATATTAAATTCGTGCAGCATACGTTGTAAATCATCTTCACTTTGAGATATTAGTATTGCGTCGTCTGCATAGCAGATTATTTTAAGTGGTTTTTCTCCCATTTGGTATCCTTTTTTTGTTCTTACTTTTTTTATTATTTCGTTCATGATCAATGATCAGGTTGAACAACAGAGGACTCAGGGAATCTCCCTGTCTTATCCCATTGCCATTTTGAAAATTGTATATACCATTCAAAAGTTACCGATCTCAGAAATTTTATTCAATTTCTATTTAAAAAGGGGAAAATGTTTTATATGTTTGTGTGTATGTTTGTGGAAAAGTTATACCGATCTGAATTTCTTTTCTATGTTTTAAGAGGGGGTCAGGGCCGATTCAGAACCGGTATAGCTTGTGACTTTCGACCACCCATAAGCCAGCTATAGGACTTGGTAGGTACAAAACGGCATATTTTTTGGGGGTATATATCTTAGGTTCAAGGAGAGACAGGAAAACGTACACCAGATTAATAACGTTGAGTTAAGCTTTCAAATAGTGCTTAAGTGGTTAGGATCAGAGATACACACGGCTTTGAAAATTTTGGTTTTTAGACAATTACTCAAAATTTCAACCTACAAATTGCGCCAACAACTAAGGAGGACTCCAGATGCGTCTATCGGTGTATACCTCTATTTGGGAAAATTCGAATTTTTAAGCTATAGCCTTTATAAGTGTGATCAAATCTATTTCCTATAGGAAAACCGGTTTTTCAAGCTCAATAGTCCTATAAAACCTTCAGTTATCCTACTTGACCTTGGATGCATCAGACACTACTTCTCAATACGTTTCAAACTCATATTTAGTGATCAAAATCGGTAATACCGATTAGAAGGTATCTAGTTCCAAAAGTATAATCCATTTGACCATTATCGCCGAAATGGTTTATGTAGTTGTAGTGGTTGCGACGCTAAATTTAGATAGATTTATTTAAAAATAGAGCAATACGAGTTCATTTACCGGCCATTAAAATAATTTTTTATTCTATTTCGAATAGAAAAAAAACTCTAGTGTACATTCGATGGAAAGGCGACCATATATATCTTAACGTGGAATCGAGAAACAATACATTCAATTTCATTTAATTTATATACAGGTAAAATTTGTTAAATAATGGGCCATAGCTTAACGTCAGGTTCCTGAGGTAAAAATAGACCGATTTAAGCTTAGTTAGTTAGCTTAGATTTAAACTTATCTTAGTACAAAGTTTATAATAACCGAGATAAAGGATGTCAAAGTTAAATTTTTTTTATTTATTATTGAATATTTCCTGACAGGTATGAGATAACAACATGAAATTTGGTATGTGGGGTTTTTGGATCGAGAAAACTAAATTCCCTACCAAAAATTATGTATTGCCCAGAGGGCGCCACATACGCCTTTCAGCACTCATTTATTACGTTCAATTTTTTTATACCTCACTCTGTATAATTTTGACATTAAAATTTTTATTTTCCTATTAGTTTTACTTAAAAAAGATATACTTCTTTGATCTCCCTAAACTCAACCGGTTTCGAGATAAACGCATTTTACATCTGCGATACACCATCATTTTTAGCATAATATCATTGTAGTTACACCCGAAAAATAATTTAATACCATAATAATTGTACCAGTTCTCAAATTTATGTCATTGCATCGCAAATTCCATTTGAAGAAATTTGCGATACATTTTTGGATAATTTTTTGGTTTTAAGTTATTTGCCGGGTGTAACTACAATGATATTATGCTAAAAATGATGGTGTATCGCAGATTTAAAATGCGTTTATCTCGAAAACGGTTGAATTTAGGGAGATGAAAGAGGTATACCTTTTTTACGTAAAACTAATAAGAAAAAAAAATTTTAATGTTAAAATTATACAGAGTGAGGGATAAAAAAATTGAACGTAATAAATGAGTGCTGAAAGGCGTATGTGGCGCCCTCTGGGAAATGCATAATTTTTGGTAGGGAATTTACTTTCCTCGACCCAAAAAACCCGCAGATACCAAATTTCATGTTGTTATCTCATACCTGTCAGGAAATATTCAATAATAAATAAAAAAAAAGTTTAACTTTGACACACTGTATCTCCAAAACGCCCCATTATTTTTGTCCGACAAGTGATCCAATATGCATTACACATGTAAAAGAACAGCACAAAATAAAAATGACATCTGTGGTAATAAATAAAAAATTTTCAGGAAATTGACATCTTCGGCGCATCCGACTTCGCATATGCCCCGTGAAAATTGTCCGACAAGGTTACCACATTATTGTAAAAATGTTTTATGGTATATTCTGATAAAATTAGCAATGTGGTAATAAATTTATTATTTTCATAAATTTGACATATTTAGCGTGTCCGACGCGTCGTATGCCCCAATATTTTTGTCCGACAAAATTATTTTCGCTGTTTATATGATAAAAACCATTGATTAAAATAAAATGACCAATGTGGTTATAAATTTTTTTCTTGCATAAAATTGAGAACTTCGTGACCGCTTGACAGACAAACGCCCCACTGCCATGATGCGCTAAGCTCGAAATTTGTCCGACTCCACCCAAATAACAAGTACAAAAAGTTTCAACGGTGTGGTCATAAATAATAATTTTATATGGGGGCCTAAGAACTAATAGTAATAATTTAAATCAGGTATTTTAATAAAAAATGTAAATTTGACCTGTTTATCAAAACTACAAAAAAAATTAAAACATAAAGTGCCAGATGATGACATCCCAATTCGACTTTAGAGCTATAAGTTCAGAATAACACTAAATTACCACTTCAAACACTAACACATATATGCTATATAATATTATAGAAAGCTACTATGACGCACAGCTCGGTTTCCAAAGTTGAAGTACCAAATATTTGATACAAATGTGTTATGGGGTGCTGGTAGCACCCCACGTGGCAGGTGCCGGGTTAAACTAAAAGGGTATAAGATTATCCTACAGGATCGTGCAAATGGCTTTGGCGGTGTTGCCATTGCAGTTCGCCAAGACATTAAATTTATAAATTTTCCTATTACTTTTGCATATAAAAAAGATTTAGAACTTTGGGCAGTTAAATTTCCGTCCTTAAATATCATACTAGTATCGGTGTATAAACCACCTAAATTAAATGTTTCTAAATCAGATTGGTCAAATATCTTTCGGCAATTTAATTCTCCTTTTATTTTCTGTGGCGATTTTAACAACCATCATACACTTTGTGGATCTCATATTAATAAAGCTTGTGGTAATCAATTAGTAGAAGCCTTAGATGATAATAACTATGTTGTTCTCAATAATGGTAAACCAACTAGAATTTCTCGTCCAGAAGAGCTACCTTCGGCGGTAGACATTACATTTTGCTCTGTTAGCTTGGCTAGTGATTGTTGTGTATGGGATGTCGTACCAGATGCGTTAGGTTCAGATCATTGTTTAATCAAATTTGAAATTATTAGGGATAGAGTTATAATAAATAAAAATCCAGCATCTAAATGGAATGATAAATTAGCTGATTGGTCTGCATACTCCACTATATACTGGAAAATTCGTTAATTAGTACAAACCAAAATCTAAACTCCAATCTACTAAGCTTCTCTATTTTTATGGAAAAGGTCTCAGAGGCAGCATCCGCAACTATTCCCCTACAAAGAGCAAGACAACAAGTAACTCAACGTCCAATATGGTGGGATACCGAATGCTATGATATGTTTCGTCGCAGAAAAGAAGCCCTGAACCAGTATAAACGTGTCTCAAACTATACAAACTATTGTCAATACCAAAATGTAGCTAGTCAAACTAAATTACTATTTTCTAAAAAAGCTCGAGATAGCTGGATATCTTTCATAAGCAGTATTAATAAAAACACGCACCCTACTAAAATTTGGCAATTTATAAAGAAAATATCAAACAAAGACTCAACGGGATCGGGCAGTATATCAGCTGATATGGTGGACGATTTTTTTGAGTTTTTTATTCCCAAATTTGCATCAAATAAAATCGACTTCAGTAAATTCAATAGTAATGTAGCATGCAATGAATCATTTTATATGCCTATCAGTTTGGAGGAATTGCGATTAGCAATCAAACAAGCTAAAAGTATAGCACCGGGTTTTGATAGCATTACATATAAAATGATTGAATTCTTGCCTGCAATTGCTAAAGAAATTCTTTTAAATATTTTTAATAGTTGGTGGTTGCAAGGATTATATGACCAAAGTTTAAAAAAAACTGTAATTTGCTTACTTGCTAAACCCAACAAAAATTTAAGTCTACCTAACTCTTACAGACCCATTTCATTAATATCATGCATTACAAAACCATTTGAGAGAATTATCAAATTAAGAATGGAATTGCATTTTGAAAGTAATTGTTTATTACCTATTAATCAGTTTGGATATCGCAGAGGCAAAGGCACGTCTGAAGCAATAGCTCAATTAGTTTCCGACATTCAGAATGCACTTTCCGTTAATCTTATAACGGCATGCTTGTTTTTAGATATTAAAGGGGCTTATGATACTCTGGATATTGATATTCTAACTGTACAGATCATAAAATACGGTTTAAATTATAAATTCGCACAAAGAATCACATATTTGTATAGGGACAGAGAAGTTTTCATTCGAGATTCAGAAAATCACATTTACGGCCCTCGATTATTATCAGTCGGAATTCCGCAAGGTTCACTCCTAAGTCCAGTACTTTTTAATATCTATACTGCAGAATTGCATGACATGTTAAATGAAACAAATAATACAATTAAAATCATTCAGTATGCAGACGATTTCTGTATATACAGCAGCCGTAAATCATATAATGAGTGTTTATGCGATTTGGAACTGATAATGCAATGTGTAAAGAGATGGTCTATGGCTTTTAATTTCACGTTATCCCCTGAGAAATCTAGCATCACCTTTTTCACTAGACATTGGTTAAGTTCCCCTACCAGTATAAATTTAAATAATGTTGATATTAATGTATCCTCTCACCATAAGTATCTGGGCGTGGTTTTGGACAAAAAACTAACCTGGACACTCCATGTGAATCACATTATCAACAAATGCGAAAAAGGTTTAAACATGCTTCGTTGCATATGTAAAGCTAGATGGGGTGCCGACCCAAAGATAGCATTCATCATCAACCCGTACGCGTCCACTGCTGGACATAGGTCTCCCTCAGCTCTTTCCATTCATCTCTATTTTGTGCGGCTTGCATCCAGTTACCGACAACATGTTTCAAATCATCGGCCCATCTGGTTAGTGGGCGTCCTCTGCTCCGTAGTGCTTCTTCTCGCGGCCTCCACTCGACAATACGTTTTGTCCATCGGTTGTCTGGCAATCTGGCGACGTGTCCTGCCCAATTCCACTTAAGCGACGCGATTTTTTCGACAGCGTCTGTTGTTTTTGTTCTACGGCGTATTTCTTCGTTTGGGATTCGGTCTCTCAGGGAGACACCCAACATCTGGCGCTCCATAGCCCTCTGAGTTACGCGAATCTTGTTCACTACCTTTTTTGTTAGTGTTAATGTTTCGGCTCCATAAGTGAGTACAGGCAACACACATTGGTCAAAGATTTTCCTTTTGAGGCATATGGGCAAGTCCGATTTAAATACATAGTTAAGTTTACCAAACGCTGCCCAGGCTAATCCTATGCGACGTGGGAGTTCGCACGTCTGGTTATCTCGTCCCAACCGAATTTCATGTCCTAAGTACTTATAAGATGCAGTCTGCTCAATATCCATTCCATCAACAACAATATTACGATTTAGCACCAGATTAGTCATTATTTGCGTCTTGTTGATATTAATCTTTAGTCCGACCTCTAAGGAAGCGTAATATAATTTGTTCAACATTATTATTGCATCATCCATACGATCGGCTATAAGGACAATGTCATCTGCGAATCTCAAATGACTGAGCTTGTCTCCATTTATATTGATACCATATTCGTTTAGATCTGCCTTCTTAAATGTGTGTTCTAAAAGGGTTGTGAACAGCTTTGGTGAGATGGTGTCTCCCTGCCGTACTCCTCGCTGTATACAGAATGTATTTGTTTGTTGTTCAGACAGTCTTACGCTAGCCGTTGCCGTTTGGTAGATATATTTGATCATGTTAATGTAGCGATGGTCTATTCGGCATTCTGTCAATGCTTTTAACATTTTCTGCTGGCTTATGGTATCAAATGCTTTCTCGTAGTCCACGAATATCAGTGCCAATGGTTTGTTGTATTCCGCAGACTTCTCTATTAGATTTTTTATTACCAGTAAGTGGTCGTTAGTGCTATATCCAGATCTAAATCCAGCTTGTTCTCTAGGTTGATAGAAGTCTAACTTAGCCTCCAGTCTTTTTTTGATAATTTTTGTGAAAAGTTTATATATGTGTGATAGCAAACTGATAGGACGGTAGTTTTTCAGATCTGTTATGTCACCCTTTTTGTGTAATAAAACAATGACTGCATTGTTCCATTGAGAAGGAGTTTTTCCTTGGTAAATGCATTGGGTGAAAAGTTTGGCCAAAGCCTGGATAATTTTATTTCCACCTTGTTTGATTGCTTCGATTACTATTCCGTCATCGCCAGGGGATTTATTATTTTTCATTTCTGAAAGTGCCTTTTTAACTTCATGTGGTGTTACTTCTGGCATTAATTCTGATCCCTGGTTTGTGATTTTGGGCAGGGGCTGATCTTGCCTTTCGTTGGTGCTCTCATACATTTCGCGATAAAACGATTCGACAACCTTGAGGATTTCGGCTTTATCCGTGGCAATGTTGCCATCTTTGTTTCTGATTTTGTACATATTTTTGTTACCGATGTTATTCGTATTACGCCTCAAAACTTTTAAACCTTTGTTTTCGAGTTATTTCTCTTGTGTTGTTTTCTCTTATGTCTTTTCGGATTGATCGGTGGATATCTTTATTTAATTTCTTCAGTGTTGTGTAGTTGGAGTCGTATTTTTCCATCAATTGTCTTCTTTTACTTATTAACTCTTTGGTATTTTGGCTTAATTTTTCTTTATGGGTCACGACAGTCGGGCAGCACTCCCTTTCTGTTTCTTTTAGTGCTTTCGTTATGACATTATTTGCTTGTTCAATGTCTTCTATGTCATTTTCAAGGTCTTGTATACGTCTGGTTAGTACATCTTCATAGAGGTTGTTGTTTCCTGGGGGAATCCATTTCGTCTTTCGTGTTTTGAAGATCATCTTGGTTCTTTCGAAATTGACATTTAATCGTATCTTTGCTCGGATTAATCTGTGGTCGCTTCCTACCGAAAATTTGTTAAGTATTTCAATGTCTTTAATGATTTCTTTTCTGTTTGTTATGATAAAATCTATCTCATTTTTGACACTGCCATCTGGGCTTATCCATGTCCATTTACGCTGAGGCTTTTTATCGAAAAAAGAGTTCATCATGGATAAATTTTCCTGGTGTAAGAAATTAAGCAGTCTTTGTCCTCGTTCATTTCTGTCGCCATACCCATACTTGCCCATTGCTACTTCTGCATCATCTTGTTTGAAGCCAATTTTCGCATTAAAGTCGCCCATAATTATTGTATAATATGCTGGTGTAGTATGTAATGCTGTTTCTAGGTCATCATAAAATTTTTCAATTTCTTCATCGGAGTGGCTTGTCGTTGGAGCATATGCCTGGATTATCTTAAGGTTATATCTTGCATTTAGTTTGAAGATGAGGTATACAATCCTGGGACTTATGCTGTTAATTTTAGTTATATTTTGGGTGTGTTTTCTATGTATAATAAATCCTACTCCACCGTGTGAAGTGTCTTCTTCTCCTCTAAAATGAAATAAATGTCCCGATTTAAGAGTAATTTGGGCTTCTCCTCTTCGTCTGATTTCGCTGAGGCCGATGATGTCCCATTTTATTGTTTTCAGCTCTTCCTCCAGTTCCATCATCTTCTGGTCCGATATAAGGGTTCTAACATTGTATGAGGTGATATGCATTTGTCGTTCTTTGTGGTAGCCTGATCTTTTCCGGGGATTCTTAGCACCCTCTGCTCCAACCCTTTTCCATCCGCTACCTTGGTTGGGGGTATTGGAGCGGCCGGAGACTGAGGGCCGTTCAGTACTATCGTCTTTCATGAAAATTTGCCTTTGGGGTTTTAAGCCATTAAAACGCCACGCTTGGCTAGTGCGTGTTGGCGAGTTGGACTGGATGTGGAGGGAGGAAAGGGTGGAGATGGGATTGCTTTGGGATAGTACATGGTTTCCCCGGTGAAGGGATG
This sequence comes from Diabrotica virgifera virgifera, assembly GCF_917563875.1. Classification (NCBI taxonomy): domain Eukaryota; kingdom Metazoa; phylum Arthropoda; class Insecta; order Coleoptera; family Chrysomelidae; genus Diabrotica; species Diabrotica virgifera. Next base: position 10,464,386 of record NC_065450.1, read on the forward strand.
CTGGGGAAATCCATGAGCTCGCGTGGGCAGGTGTGCTATTCCTGAAGTAGATCTATTCCCTGCCGGGATCGCAGAGAAGTATCTACCCGCTACCACAAAAGAGAGCATTAATGTTCTATAAATCATTGATTATGGATGCTTTTTATATGGTTCATCGTCAAAATCTAATTGATCAAAAATCGATCAAATTCAGTATAAGGTAATACGTATATGTATTAGTGCGTTTAAGTCAACGCCATGTGCTACAATTCTAGCAAAAGCGTAGGAACCTCATCTAAACCTTAGAAGAGAATTCTTGTCTAATAAGTTTCTATTAAAGACCAGGACTTTAGACTCACATAAATTATTAAGTAAAATTAACAGTCTCACTGAATATAACTTAACAAATTCTTATTGGAGAATTAAAACTTCTCCCCCTCTTACAGATGCTTATCTAGAAACTAACAACTTTAGCATTAACACTAAACAAATATTACCCATATATAACCTTTCTATTGAGGAAATCGCAATCTTTCCAAAGATCATAAAACCTACATACAGAAACTTACCATGCCAAAACAATAAAATTATAAAATTAATCTTATCTGAATTTTCTAATTATAAATACATTTATACAGATGGTTCAAATATATGTAATAGTGTAGGTAGCGCTTATTATGTTTCGAATATAAAAAGTGGTAATTATTTTAGACTACCTAAATGTACATCTATCTTCACTGCCCAACTTTATGCTATTGAAAGAGCCCTAACTTACGCGGTTGAACAGAACTTTGGAGACACGGTTATACTATCAGATTCTTTATCTGCTCTTGAGGCAATATCACAACCAATAACCAAAAAACACAACAATGAGTTGTTATGCCATATTAGAAAGACAATTGCTCGATTTAAAAATAATAGCAGTGACTTGGTCTTTATCTGGGTAAAAGGACATGCCGGAATCAAAGAAAATGAGATAGTGTATGAAATGGCAAAGAATTCAGCAACTTTAAATGAAATAGTAGACTTAACAATCTCCAGAGATTACATTCCAGAATTGCATAAAAAATTAAGAAGGAAATGGGAAACTGTTTGGCTTAAGTTTGTACAAACTTCGAGGAATCCATACACTTACATACACCCACAACTTCCGCAAAATATCCCACATATATTTGATTATCACGATACTCGACTTTATTCCACATCCCCAAGTCGCTTGAGATTAAACCATGGCAATTTTCCTGCACATTTAGCTAAAATAGGAATGCGTATCAACTCTCTCTGTTTATGTGATAACTACTCTACTGCAGATTTAAATCATATAATCTTTAATTGTGAACTTAATAAAACCATACGAAAGCACTAATTGCTAGACTTCAGGAGCGGAATGTAAGTTTACCGCTGAATATTTCACATCTACTAAGCTTCAATACCAAAACTATTAATGATATTATCATACAATTTTTTAAAGATTCTAAAATAAAAATTTAATATGACATGTTCAATCTTCAACTTTCAAATGTCTGTGGCAAAAAGTTTATCTAATGCCATCCCCTCTTTGTGAACACACACACACACGACTACTGCTCTCGTTTAAAAAAATAATCGATTACGTCATCACACCCAGGGGTCGATTTTTAAAATTATCATAGTGTATTATAACATCAATGTTTTACACGATCCCTCTTTAGGTGACTGGCATAACTTTGATTTTTTTAAATGGGAAAGTACATCATGAGACATATCATTTACAAGCTTTTGAAATACTGATTATAAAACTGTATAACACTTTAATATTTTTTAAGACGGTAGGGGCAAAATTTCGGTATAATAATTTTTTAAGTGTATTAATTTTTTTCGAATCCTGAGAAAACTAATGAGTATTTTGGAAAAATTGAAATTATTACATTATTACCGAGGATCGACTATCCCTTACAATAAACAAAAATTTCATTTGAATGATATATTTGAAATAAAAATCACACTTAATTTTCTCTTTTTTTTTTTACCCCTGTAACTTATGATAATAAACATTATATAAGCTTTGAGTCACCTTTTTTTGGCACTCGGTAATAAGGTAATCTTTTATTCTGCGTTTAAATTTTTCAAAAATATTTATCTGAAGATCTGAGTTTTCTCAGGATTCGAAAAAAATGAAAGCATTTCAAAATCATTGGACCGAAATTTTGCGCCTACCCTCTAAAAAAATATTAAAGTATTTTACATTTTTGTAGTCATTATTTCAAAATCTTCTAAATGAGGTGTCACATTACGTAATTTCCAATTTAAAAAATCAAAGTTAGGACTGTCACCTGAAGAGGGACCGTCTAAAATTCTAAACATTGATGCTATATAATATACTGTGATTATTTTAAAAATCGACCTGTCCGAGAGTTTTTCTTACGTGCTAAAAATAAATAAGTAAATAAGGGAGGGACACTTATTCCAGCGCACTGTATGAAATTATCTTCCAACGAATACGTTTTTTGCAACACGCATTATGAGGTATAGTCGGTTCGCTAAACTCAGACGCAACTGGCTAGATATTTTAGTCGATAATTTTTTTGTTTTTTGCCAATTTTGCAAAAATTTGCAAAATTACTAACTATTTAGTGATTATTAACTACTTAGTAATTATTTTTTGTCAATTTTACTAAAATTGGCAAAATTACCGACTAAAATATCTAGAAAGTTGCGTCTGAGTTTAGCGAACAGACTATATAAGCATACAATATTAATCTACTTTCTATGTTTTTTTTTGGGTTTATTTATTTGTATTGGGCATATTATGTAATACACCAAACGTTTTTGTACCCGTGTTAATGGCTGTAGCTGCCGATGCACACTAAAAAAAATTAAAAAACTATCCAGTAATAATTATTCTACCACAGTAACAATACTACAACATGCTTCTCACTCTAATAAGCATTTTGTAAAATATTGTTAAACTCAAATCCAGTTGTGTTATTACCATTGGAAAAGTAAAATCAGATACGAGTTAACAAGTTTGCAGAATGAACGATCTAAATTTCAGGCGCCTTGTAGCCGAAATGGGATTTTGCACATTGTTTGCGGTTTTGCTGCAGTTCCATTGATCTTCATATACGTCACATTAGCCTAGAAATATTATCCTATGGGTAAAATTTGCAAACTAATGAATTATTAACCTGTTTATAGAAACGTCTACGTAAAGCGATTTTTCTTTTATGTCTACAGTAAAGTTTAACCAAGTTTAAAGTACTAGAAATGCATCTGCAATAATGATGAAGTAAATAAGTAATTACTGGTACATATATTCCTAGAATCCCCAAGAAACATTTCTATAAATTTTAAGCCACGAGTTTCTAGCAGTTCTAAGAAAACTTATTTTTAAAACTACTGACGCAAAATGTTAGTTTGAAATAGTTTACTTTTATTTTTAATATACAGTTAAAGTGAGAAACCAATACACTCAACCAAACTTATATGGAATCATCTGATAGTTTTTATTATTTTAAGCGAATTAATGCTAAATTAAATTTTTTTCATCGCATTGAAACCTCTATACTCTGGGTATAGAGATTTTTGAAGAAAAAGAGCTGACGAAATAAGGGGAAAATAGATGAGAAGAGATTTAAGACAAAAAGAAGTGTTGTGCTCAGATGGGAAAAAAATCAAAAGGGCAGAGAGACACTAAATCTCAAGTGGGTATTCGGGCTAGCTTCAATACACTGAATATTGGCTTTAGAGATATAAAATGATAGATGGGATAATGAAATGAATGTAACTAGGAAGAAAATGAGACCTGTTAATACAAAAACTTAATACAGCTAGGTAAGACCACTGGAGATAAATCGAGATAAAAGGGACGATAAAGGGCGCCAACTCTGACAGCTCAACTTCTGGGAGACAATATTTGAAAGCTCACTCTAGTTTAAGTGTAGCGAAAAAGAAAAAACTTAGTTTTGGGCCCAGAATTTGAACATCTCGAGATTTTTGAAGTAACGAACAACATGAACTAAATGACACTGGTTACAACCACCTGAAATACAAAATACTAATCTTGTCTTGTTTTTTTTTATACTAGTGATACAGACCGAAAAAAACACCAGCCTTAATACATACAAATATATTAATAATAAATATGTTATATATATTACAAGTTACATATAACTCTCTAAACACAATAACAGTGGTAGTGGTGGTGTAACGGTCAAACAGGACCCAAAAGCCACTAACATGCAATTAACCACTACACACTGCGCTAAGTAAAGGTATTAGTAGAAAATCAATATCAAAAGTCCGTTGGAATAGCAAAAAGGTCTATATAAATGAGCTGGTCAGTGACTCTTTATATATTATACAAAAAAAAACCTACTAGACGTATTCCCTATTTAAAATCCGCTACAAAATCATACCCCAGATTCCCTATCAAATTTTAAGCTACAATTATTATTAAACATGACTTATTTAATTGAAAAAAACTACTATTTATAATATGGAACAAAAAAAAGACCTAAAAACCCTATCTGTCACGAAAATATGTACCTAGTTTCAGTTTACTTTCTCGTATGCATACGAAAAGTATACACAGTAGCAAATATATATTAATCAAAAGTAAATAAAAAGGTAAACAAATTTATCTTATCACAACGCCTATTAAAACAAATGTTGAAGTCCTTAGGAAGGTCCTTTTGGCACGGCAAAAACTAGTTGGCTGCTGTGTTGAGTAAGTCCTACTGGAAAGATGGTAATGTCCTACAGGTAATGGTATCTCCAAACAGAAGCATCAACCTCTAGGGGTAACCCATACCCGAGTTGCTAACAATCTGGTACTAGTACATAATTAACGTGATAGAGTCACGTTGTGTGACTAAATAACTAAGTGACGGAATCTAAAATAAAGTTTATCAAATTAGTTATTATGGATTGCAATAACAGTAGCAGTACATATTGAACAGGCCCAAATAAAAACATCAAATATTAGGTAGGTTAGGTATCCATATGTCATGTCAAAATTTCTGAAGTTTACTTCAATTCAGACATGACAGGGACGTGCGCATTAGATGGGCGTGACAGAAGGCTGTATAGATACTCGTTAAAACTTTTTATAAATCACAGATAAAAAAAAACTTAAGTCAAAAACCTAACGATAACGATAAACGATATTAGAATTTATGTTTGGACACTAGAAAAAAAAAACTTGACCTTCAATGTTCTTGGCAAATATTTAAGAAGGGGGTATGGTTTGAAATCAACATATCAAGCACATTTTTGTAAATTTTTTTCGAAGCTATGGTAGAATTATTTTATTTTTAAATTAAATAAACAGATTAAGTACAATTCAAAGAAAATGTTAGAAAAAAATTCAATCCAGAATATTGAAAAATAATCCATTGGTGACAAATTTGGCAGGCAGCTCACAAAAAAATGGATTTTGCGGTGGACATCAGAACTCGACACTCGATCATACGAAACAAAAAAATCAAAAAGATTTTATTAGCTTATGAGTTTCACGAGGTCACAACGTCGAGATTTTTTATTTTTAATGATTTTTGAATTTTTGGTATCACTCAGAAATCGAAAAAATTAAATTTTTGGTAAAAATTTTGTGAAAATCAACAGATTTATTATTGTTGAACAAAAAATAAGCAAAAAAAGAAAAATATCTCGACGTTGTTACCTCATGAAATGTCTAAAGAAAATCTGCGCAAAATATCAGGTAGATCGGCCTAGTAGTTTCTCAGTTACAATGTCCACCGAATTTGAAAAAGCAGTTTTATGAAAAATGCGTTTAAAGTTTTGACAACTGCATCTTCATTTTCCTATTTGTCTGCCAAATCGTAAAGTGATGCACATTGGAATATGTTTTTTGAATCTAGGAATAATCTACAAAAGAGAAGCCGAACAGTTGTTTAACGTTTCTCACTACGCTCAAGCGTGCTGGCGCGAAGTCGCGGCAAAGCGAGTCGAAGGTAGGGATATTCAACACCCTGTATCTCTGGTAATTTTACTCCGATTATCTTGAAATTTTCAGAGTGTGTTCTTGAAAGTATGCACTTTTATTTGAAATAATAAAAAAAATTAAATATTTCAAACCATACCCCCGCCCCTTAAGGATAATATGAGCTATAATATGGAATTTATGTGGTAAATTAATCTAACGAAAGATCTAACTACAATGATGCATTGGATTTCACAACGAAGAAACGAGAGATAAATGTACTATGTACTTACTGCAACAAGGCAGGCACGCCGAAATATCCACTTCTGTTATGCGAAGAAGTCCAAAGGGATGTTTATTTTTTTGTAGATGGTATTAGCTGACGTTTGATTTCCTTATAATTATTTGATTTCGATCTAAAATTTGTTTCAATCCCGTCACTTAAAAATGGGAATAACCTCACTAGCGGCGCGGCATCTGCCCTTCGAGCCGTTTCCTGACCAACTGCCGTTCAATGTTTTCCGAAATCGATTCGTGTCGATCCGATAGAATCATGCGCGGTGTTTTCCTCTTGCTTCGCTGCGAAAGTAGTCACCTGGGCGATTAAATAGGCGTCTCCAAAGAATTTTCTAGAGGGGTATTTTTTTAATCCAATTTTAATTAAAATAATTTAATTAGTAGCGTGACCGCTACAGCATCTCTGAGGAGCCTAACTACAGGTTATAGAACTAAATCAAGAAGCCTGCGAGCTATGAAAGTTGGTTCGATGAAAAATTAAAGGATTTTTTACCGATCATAATTTCTTCCCAGAATATGACCCTTCCTTTTTTATATTATTTAAGAACAAATCTGACAGTTTCCGTTCTTGCTTAACTTCCTCGCCATCTAAGTACACGAGTTCGTTAATCATCTGATTTTATACATCCTATTTTCGCTTTAAAACAGCACACTTTTCCAATTTCCAATGTTCCAGTTTTGGTGTTGAAGAGACCAATTTACATGATCAATCTTGTGCTGCCTGGTTAACTCGGGATCCCGTAACTTCCTCTTGCTATATAGTCCTTAAGCACTGCAACTGTTCTTCTTAATGTATCAACTAATAGGTATATGTATTTACACCTATAGCTTCCAAAAGCTGCGGATATCAAATACATAGAGATTCCATATAAGTTTGTTTGACTATATTAGATATAATATATTCAATATCTGCTATAAATGTTAAGAGATAGCGAGATATATAAATAAATATTAACAAACATACATATACTTATACTAAACTAAGGACGAACCGCTTGTGCGCTAGAGAAATATACAAAACAGATCATGAGACACAGCTGCACATATCAAACTGCCACAGCTATCATCACAGTCCTCTCAAGACAACATTATGTTTTTACTCACTACTCACACCATCCCAGAATCAAATTCATTTAGTTCAGTCCAATCTGTCTTTTCCTTTATTACTGTTGCCCTACTAACCGTAGTGGGCAAGTAAAAACAATCATTGCAATGCCACTAATTATCTTTAGCGGATTAGTGGTTTTTGCCGATAAGAGGTTTTTGTCAAAACCATGGTATGATGGTACGGGGTTCCCACCCCGGTTATGGGGTTGATTAGGTTGAAACACTGAATACTTGAATATATTTATTTAACTCACTAACTATTACAGTAACTAGTTGGTGTTGGATGGATGGACACCGTCTCGACTCTAACCAAGTCTGTTTCTGAATAATGAATAATCTCTGTGTATCTTTTTACGTATCAATAAATAAATCGTATTTGTTTGTTATGATTGATTATTCTTTAACGTGACCGTGAATTACTAATAGCAGCATTATTGCTGACTTGCTGTTTTCAATACGTGTGGCCTAGATTACTTAAAAAAATGCCGCCTACTTATGAAATCCAAACATTGAATGTGTATAATGTTTACCCAAAACTTTTAAAAATTAAATTGAATAAATGCTCTTATTTTTTGGATACTAATATAAATCCTTTACAATGGTAAGGTTTTTTAACCTTACAAAAATTTTTTTAATTTTATAATAAAAATGTTTAAAAACTATGTATAGTCCATGTGGTGAGACCGCTCCCGTCTGAAAAAAATTTCTGATTCGGTTTCTTTGTGGATTCCTATTCAAAAAGGTCCCCTTTAAACAAATCTGAAGGGTGCCGGGCGGAATTTTTGGTCAAATTGTTTAAACAATTTTTTTAAACAAATACAAAAGGTCATTTTTTTTGCCCTGGAGCATATATTTTTTGATTTTTTGGGCCAATCTAAACAAGAAAGGTATCTTGTTATTTTTCTCAGAAATTTATAGTTTTGGAGTTATAGGCGATTTAAAATCTGGAAAATGCGAAAATACGCATTTTCGAGGCTTAAAAACTCATACTTAAATTAGTATTTTTAAGGTTTGCCACATACTTGGGTTGAAGACTGAACATTCAGCTTCAAGATTCTGAAGAGTGATCGCGTCTAACTTTAATTTATACCGTTGTTTTGTAATTGATAAATGTGCGTGTTTATCCGATTTTTTTGCCGGTGCGGCGCGCTCCATTTCAAAAATCTCCTATTTTCATCCGAAAAATGTTTTTTCTAGATTCTTTGGGACAAATAAAATAAGTTTCTTGACATTTTTCTCAAAAGTTAATAGTTTTTAGTTATAAGCGATTGAAAATCCGAAAAATGACAAAAAACGCATTTTCGGATTTTAAATCGCTTATAACTTTAAAACTATTCACTTGTGAGAAAAATGCCAAGAAACTTATTTTATTTAGAATGTCCCAAAAAATCTCGAAAAAATATTTTTCGGAGGAAAATAGGAGATTTTTGAAACGGAGCGCGCCGCACCGGCAAAAAATCGGATAAACACGCATATTTAACAATTAAAAAACAACGGTATAAATTAAAGTTAGACGCGATCACTCTTCAGAATCTGGAAGCTGAATATTTACTCTTTAATATAAGTATCCGGTAACCTCAAAAATGCTAATTTGAATATGAGTTTTTAAGTCTCGAATATACGTATTTTCGCATTTTTCAGATTTTAAATCGCCTATAACTCGAAAACTATCAATTTTTGAGAAAATTTACTAGATACCTTTCTTGTTTAGAATCACCGACAAAACTCAAAAATATATGTTCCGGAGCAAAAAAACGTGATCTTTTGTAATTGTTTAAAAAAAAATTTAAACAATTTCTGCCCAAAAATTCCGCCCGGCACCCTTCAGATTTGTTTAAAGGGGACATTTTTGAATAGGAATCCACAAAGAAACCGAATCAGAAGTTTTTCCAGACGGGAGCGGTCTCACCACATGGACTAGTAACCGATTTATTATTATTTCTATTTAAAATCTGTAATTTTCTATATTTTCTATCCTATCTAAATGTTTGGCAAATAGTCAACTATAATTTTACAAACCAAATGTTTGTAGGCGGAAACGAATGAACCGATGAATAATGCTTTTATAATTGCAGTAGAAGACCGCTCTGGCCACTAAATCGCAATGGCCATAAAACTGTCTAGACCGGATATCGCGCCGAAGAAGTAAATATCAAGTAAGAAAGCACCAATTGCTGGAGTTGCTGCAATGTAACCGAACTAATTATTACCTTTCAGACAAGATTTTACGATAAGTTTTATCAGCAATCGATATTTGAAGGTGGCCAAATGAAATTGAGCCAATTTAGGAGTATTATACCGGAAAAATAGACGCGTAAAAGAGAACGTACAAAGCGGTATAATATTAAGTTTTATAAAAGTTTAAATTTAACCAAATCTACAAAATCTGCATGTGGGAAAACAGACTTAGTAAAACGAAGATTTAATTTAAATAAAAATATATTCTTTTATTCCAATAAAATAAAAAGAGCAAAATAATATCTTCTCTCCGCTCCGGCTTGAAGAAAGTCTCTCTAGCAGTAATCTGTATAGAAAATAAAATGTATTTACTGACGGCGCGGCGATAATGTTACTACATCCACACACACACATATCTAAAAATAACCCAGACGAAGATGGGAGTAATGGTTTAATTTACGATTAGAGTCGCCGCTAGCGATTCATCAATTCTGAATAGCTTCACGACTGGCTTTAACTCAACATTGACTGGTTATTTTTGATGATTGTCAAGAGGATGCTTCCTTCTGTAGGTCTTGGGCGTGATCCCCTAAAATCAATTGTGAGAGTGTGCCAAGGCTTTTCTATAGTAGACAGTAACCTTCTTTCTTCTGGTTGCATTTGTGACGGTATACCTTAAGACATTGTTTTAAAGCTGAAATATAAAAATAGCGTTTGTGGGCTGTCACTTCGTAAAGTGGTCTTTTGTGACTTCCAAGAAGTGCTTTTCCTTTGTAAATCAATTGGGACAGTATGATAAGTTTTTTCTACGGAGGATACCAATTTTGCAGCTGATTTTATCGGCCATGGTTTAAACTGAAAGCATTTTTTTTTGTCGGACATAGTCGGATCATTAGCATTTTACTTCCTTTGCTATAAGATTGTCGCAATCCCTAAATGACCTGCTACTATGCGGTTCATATTCGGGTCCTATTCTGGTTCGGTTCATATTCGGTTCGGTTCGATCCATTTTTGGTTTGGCTCCTTTTCTGTTTTCCGTAGTCTTATAAAAAATCGGGGTATGCTAGTACTGGGGCTGGTGATTTCACCTTCGGACGGGTAATATATCCACGGCGTATCTTTCGAAGTACAGGTTACTGAGTCTGTAGTCTGTATCTGCTTTGCTGATTGAAGCGGCATCTTACTTTTGTCGGGCGCCAATTTGTAAAACGTAGTTCGCTCCAACAGTAGAATTAATAAAACGCAGGTTTAATTTAAATAAAAATATATTCTTTTATATTTATATGACGAATAATGCTTCTATAATTCCCGTATAAAACCGCTCTGACCACTAAGTCGCAATGGCCATAAAACTGTCTAGACCGGATATCGCGCCGAAGAAGTAAATATCAAGTAAAAAAGCACCAATTGCTGGAGATGCTGCAATGTAGCATTGCATTTCAATGTAACAGTTAGCGAACTAAGTATTACCTTTCAGACAAAATTGGACGATGATTTTTATCAGCAATCGATATTTGAAGGTGGCCAAATGAAATTGAGCCAATTTAGAAGTATTATACCGAAAAAAAAAAAATAGACGCGCACAAGAGAAGGTACAAATCGGTACCTATACTCTTAAGTTTTACAAAAGTTTAAATTTAACTAAATCCACAAATTCTGCATGTCAGGCAACAGACTCAGTAAAACGCAGATTTAATTTAAATAAAAATATATTCTTTTATCCCAATAAAATAAAAATAGCAAAATAATAATTTTTCTCCGCTCCGGCATGAAGAAAGTCTCTCTAGCAGTAATCTGTAAAGAAAATAAAATGTATTTACTGACGTTAAAATACCTACGGTCATAATGTTAGTACATCTACAAACACATATCGAAAAATAACCAAAATTAAGATGGGAGTAATGGTTCAATTCACGATAGAGTCGCCGTGAGCGATTCATCAATTCTGAATCGCTCCACGACTGGCTTTAACTCAGCATTGACTAAATATTTTTGATGAATGTCAAGAGGATGCTTCCTTATATAGGTCGTGGGCGTGGTCCCCTAAAATCAATTTGGAGAGTGTATTAAAGCCTGTCTATAGTAGACAGTAACCTTTTTTCTTCTGGTTGCATCTGTGACGGTTTACCTTAAGGCATTTTTTTAAGCTGAAATATAATAATAGCGTTTGTCGCTGTCACTTCGTAAACTGGTCTGTTGTGACTTTCAAGAAGTGCTTTTCCTCTGTAAGTCAATTGGGATAGTGCAATAAGGTTTTCCTACGGTGGATACAAATATTGCAGTTGATTTTATCGGCCATGGTTTATACTGAAAGCATTTTCTTTATCGGACATAGTCGGATCATTAGCATTTAGCGTTCTTTGCTATAAGGTTGCCGCAATCCCTAAATGACCTGCTACTATGCGGTTCATATTCGGGTCCTATTCTGGTTCGGTTCATATTCGGTTCAGTTCGATCAATTTTTGGTTTGGCTCGTTTTCTGTTTTCCGTAGTCTTATAAAAAATCGGGGTATGCTAGTACTGGGGCTGGTGATTTAACCTTCGGACGGGTAATATATCCACGGCGTATCTTTCGAAGTACCGGTTACTGAGTCTGTAGTCTGTATCTGCTTTGCTGATTGAAGCGGCATCTTACTTTTGTCGGGCGCCAATTTGTAAAACGTAGTTCGCTCCAACAGTAGAATTAATAAAACGCAGATTTAATTTAAATAAAAATATATTCTTTTATAATTATATGACGAATAATGCTTCTATAATTCCCGTATAAAACCGCTCTGACCACTAAGTCGCAATGGCCATAAAACTGTCTAGACCGGATATCGCGCCGAAGAAGTAAATATCAAGTAAAAAAGCACCAATGGCTGGAGTTGCTGCAATGTAACATTGCATTGCAATGTAACAGTTACCGAACTAAGTATTACCTTTCAGACAAAATTGGACGATGAGTTTTATCAGCAATCGATATTAAAAGGTGGCCAAATGAAATTGAGCCAATTTAGAAGTATTATAAAGAAAAAAAAATAGACGCGCACAAGAGAAGGTACAAATCGGTACCTATACTCTTAAGTTTTATAAAAGTTTAAATTTAACTAAATCCACAAAATCTGCATGTCAGGCAACAGACTCAGTAAAACGCAGATTTAATTTAAATAAAAATATATTCTTTTATCCAAATATAATAAAAATAGCAAAATAATATTTTTTCTCCGCTCCGGCATGAAGAAAGTCTCTCTAGCAGTAATCTGTAAAAAAAATAAAATGTATTTACTGACGTTAAAATACCTACGGTCATAATGTTAGTACATCTACACACACATATCGAAAAATAACCAAAATCAAGATGGGAGTAATGGTTCAATTCACGATTAGAGTCGCCGTGAGCGATTCATCAATTCTGAATCGCTCCACGACTGGCTTTAACTCAGCATTGACTAAATATTTTTGATGAATGTCAAGAGGATGCTTCCTTATGTGGGTCGTGGGCGTGGTCCCCTAAAATCAATTTGGAGAGTGTACCAAAGCCTGTCTATAGTAGACAGTAACCTTTTTTCTTCTGGTTGCATCTGTGACGGTTTACCTTAAGGCATTTTTTTAAGCTGAAACATAATAATAGCGTTTGTCGCTGTCACTTCGTAAACTGGTCTGTTGTGACTTTCAAGAAGTGCTTTTCCTCTGTAAGTCAATTGGGACAGTGTAATAAGGTTTTCCTACGGTGGATACAAATATTGCAATTGATTTTATCGGCCATGGTTTATACTGAAAGCATTTTCTTTATCGGACATAGTCGAATCATTAGCATTTAGCGTTCTTTGCTATAAGGTTGCCGCAATCCCTAAATGACCTGCTACTATGCGGTTCATATTCCGGTCCTATTCTGATTCGGTTCCTATTCGGTTCGGCTCTATCCATTTTTGGTTTGGCTCGTTTTCTGTTCTCCATAGTCTTAAAAAAATGGGGGTATGCTAGTACTGGGCAGTGGCGTGCTGGAACTTTTCAAGCGGCCCGGTGATTTTATAGAAAAGCGGCCTCCCATCCTCATTTTACCTTCTATTATCAGGATGTTTTATTCGTTATTTATAAAATCAAAGAAACAAAAATATAAATTATTTTTAAATTAAACAAAACTTTAAATTCAATGATTCTTTTTATTTGCTATTTTTTTTAATTACGAATAAGCCATCTTACAAATAATAAATGACACGTATGACAACATTGTATGCAGTAAGGCAAAAACCATCATTTCCTGAATAAATAATAATATGAATTTCATGTAATTAAGATAAAAGTAAAATAAAATTTTGAGAATTTTTCAATTATGTATTAAGTTGAATTTTATTAAAACAATTATACAAGAGAGTACAAATACAAGTACGGTGCAAATACTTTAATTTAACAATATTTAAAATTTAAAATAGTTGCCATCTGAAGTCCGTAAATAGAGATACACCCTCTGGACATTGCAACACACATGGTGCAGAATTATATGTTGCCTTAAGTTAAATCTGGGAAAATTTAAAGCATCCTAACTTTAAAACAACACTATGTATAATCTTTGTAAACATTAACTACTTTAAAAGGTATTAAATTTTACATTTTTTGTGATTCATGGTATACAGCCAGCTACAGGAATTCAATTTCCTTGTGGATTTAATATTTCAAATGTTAATATAACGCAATAATCTAAACATTCTTTTGCAATTATTTTATAAAATAATTACTTAACTCTTGATCAATAATGTCCGCATTAAAGTTTATTTTTGAGCAAATTCGTCGAGTATTTCATCATTTTTACGCTCATATAAAGCTTCTTTTTCTATAACCTTTAGCATAAATGTTTCTAAGTGATCTTGTGTTCAAGTACTTTTTAACCGATTTTTTATGTATTTCAACGTTAAAAAGCTTCTTTCGCTTTCGCAAGATACTTGTGTCACTGAAAGAGTTAATAAATGCTTATATACTATTTAGATTTGGATAAGCACACTGATATAAGTTGTACTTATGCAAAACAGCGTAACAGCAAGCTATACAATCTTACACTTTTTATTACCACACGGAGATGAAGTTTTCACGATATCAACAAAATTGTCATTTGTTACTTCATGTTCATTATAACTTAAATTAATAATATCATCCTTTATATTTTCTGTAGACTGAATATATTCATCATTAACTTTACCTTCTATAATTTCAGTATTTTGCAAAATCCCATTTTTTAATACAATCCATTCACCAGCAAAATCCGCGAGTCCTTATCTAATTAGAGTCGCAGATATGGTAGGATAAACATTTCTTAATTTTTCAGAAAATGATTTAAATGTTGTTAAAGGTATATCATTTGTTGCTGTATCAAAATTTCTAGGATGTAGAGTGCTTATTATATATCATCATAAAACGATTTGTCTTTTGTGCAAGACGTTTTTCCATTTTTTATTCTGCAGAGTACATACATGTTTGAAGGATATTGGAACACCATAAATATACTTGTATGTATGAAAATAACTATTATCTGTAGAAATCTATTTATGTATATAGAGTCTTATTCATTTACTTAAACTATATTTTACAATTAAAAATCATTTAAATTTTTTTGAAACGATTTATTAATATTATTAGCAGAATTAACATTCGATTAAAAATTAAAAAAGTATTTTTTTTGTTCAAATTTTATCAAAATTTTTTACAAAAAAATCTATTTGACCGGCCTCAAGAGGCCGCGGCCTCTCGGTGATTGCACCGATTCATTTATATGGCCAGCACGCCACTGGTACTGGGGCTGGTGTAATTCACCTTTGGACGGGTAATATATCCACGGCGTATCTGTCGAGGTACCGGTTACTGAGTCTGTTTTCTGCATCTGCCTTTGCTGATTAAAACGGCATCTTACTTTTGTTCGACCGCCAATTTGTAAATGGACAAGGCGAAAACGGCGGGTTCTTTGGAGAAAATACTCCCATGAGATTTTTTTGCATAATCACATTCGTTAGACATTCCAGAATAAGATTCAAGAAGTCGCCCACGCAAAAAGTGGTCCAAATTTTTTTTAACAATTTTTTTTAATCAAATTGCAAAAATCAATATTTTTGGCCTGGACAATTTTTTTAGGTTTTTTGGACTATTCTGGATAAAAAAGTCTCATAATTTTTCTCTAAAATTGATAGTTTTCGAGATAAAAGCATTTTAAAATTAAAAAAAAAACAAAAATTCCGATTTTCAAGGCTCAATAACTCGGTTAAAAGTTATTACCATGAAAGTCAGAAAGTGACTAAATCAAAGTTTAAAGCCCCCCTACAAGATCCTGAAGAAATTTTTGTCATTATTTGATTATTAAGCTGTTATTTTTAAGTAAAAATAATGAGCGCCATGCACGTATTAGCCGGCCGTCCATGATGAGTG
Source organism: Diabrotica virgifera virgifera (assembly GCF_917563875.1). Taxonomy (NCBI): domain Eukaryota; kingdom Metazoa; phylum Arthropoda; class Insecta; order Coleoptera; family Chrysomelidae; genus Diabrotica; species Diabrotica virgifera. Next base: position 10,480,263 of record NC_065450.1, read on the forward strand.
CGATAGAGATGCCATTCAGGCAGTCCAATGGATCAATACGATCCGGGCATCCGGAATACGAGCATTCGGGCAGTCAATACGATCTTCCCGCTCAATATTAATAAATAAAAATAACAGCTTAGTAATAAATTAATCACACAAATTTTTTTAGGATCATGAAAGGGGAGCTTTAGATTTGATTTAGTCACTTTCTGACATTCATAATAATAATCTTTTACCGAGTTATTAAGTCATAAACATGGCCATTTTCGCGTTTTTCAAATTTTAAATTGCTTATAACTCGAACACGATCAACTTTAGGGAAAAATTACAACAGATATTTTCTGTCCAGAATGGTCCGAAAAATCTAAAAAAAAAATTGTCTGGGCCGAAAATATTGATTTTTGCAATTTCAGTAAAAAAAATTGTTAAAAAAAAATAGACCACTTTTCTCGAGGGCGACTTCTTGGACCCTATTCTGGGGTGTCTCACGAATGTGAATATGCAAAAAAATCTCATGGGAATATTTCTTCCAACGAACCCTCCGTTTTCGCCTTGTCTAAAAATGTAGTTCTCTCGAACAAAAGACTTAATAAAACGCGGGTTTAATTTAAATAAAAATATCGTCATCATCAATGGTGCTAAAGCCCTTGAAAGAGCCTCGACCTTCCCAAGTCTATTACGCCAGTCAGTCCTATCCATTGCCAACCATTGCCAGTTTGCTGCGTCTATTTTTCTCCCATCCTCATCCACACCATCCTTCCATCTGTAGGATGGAAATTACAAATTTCACCATTACAAATAAAAATATATTCTTTTATATTTATATATAAAACCGCTCTGGCCACTAAGTCATAATGGCCATAAAACTGTCTAGACCGGATATCGCGCCGAAGAAGTAAATATCAAGTAAAAAGCACCAATTGCTGGAATTGCTGCAATGTTACCGAATTAATTATTACCTCTCAGAAAAAATTGTACGATAAGTTTTATCAGCAATCGATATTTGAAGGTGGCCAAAGGAAATTGAGCCAATTTAGAAGTATTATACCGACCAAAAAAATAGACACGCACAAGAGAAGGTACAAATCGGTAACTATACTCTTCAGTTTTATAAAAGTTTAAATTTAACTAAATCTACAAGATCTGCATCTTAGGCAACAGACTCAGTAAAACGCAGATTTAATTTAAATAAAAATATACTCTTTGATCCCAATAAAATAAAAATAGCAAAATAATACTTTTTCTCCGCTCCGGCATGAAGAAAGTCTCTCTAGCAGTAATCTGTAAAGAAAAATAAAATGCATTTATTGGCGCTAAAATACGGTGATAATGTTAGTACATTCACAGACACATATCAAAAAATAACCAAGATGGAGATGGGAGTAATGATTCTATTTACGATTAGAGTCGCCTTGAGCGATTCATCAATTCTGAATCGCTCTACGGCTGGCTTCAACTAAATTCGTCAATACGCGGTTGGTTTTCTCTAGAAAAACACTCCACCTTGAACGAATGAGTCTTTTAGATCAGTTTTCCTTTGTAAAACTCCGGTTAGCTTCAACTATATCCGTTGAAGCCTGGTTTTAGCCACCGCTTGGAGCCAGTGAGTTCCTGCCAGATCAGTTCTTTATCTTGAACTTACTTTCTGTTATTTCGAAATTTAGTTTAATTAATTCCATTATAAGTTAATGATAATAATTATTGTCTTGTCCTACCCCTCAAGTATGACCGGAATATTAATAAAGTTAAAATATTTAAAAAGTACAGGGAAAAAACAAGGAATGTCACATTTTATACATATTGAGATAAACACCAATAAAGGTTTGATTCTTATGATATCTAAAAACTAATTTTGGTCTATATTATTGGTCTATAATCTTAATATAATATTAATCCATATTAAGTTATTAATTTAATAATGCACCAAAAAACTGCTAACATTCCTTATTTTTGTCCAGTGGAGTGCGGATAATCCTGGTCGTTCGCCTGGATACAAATTCTTAAAAAAATTATATAGACTGATCTTTCTGGTTATTGTTCTGAATCGATAGTCTAGTCGATAGTACTCAGTTTTTGCTACCACATGGCGAGACAAGCCAAAATTCGTGAAAAAGTGACATTCCTTGTTTTTCCCCTGTACGCTTCATTTAAAAATTAATAAAAATATCGTGTTTTTTCCACGACTTTGCTCCCAAATGAATCGTTCTGAAGTTGCAAGCAAAAAAAGTTAAAAACAAAAAACGATATTTTTAGTCATTTTTAAATATTTTAATTTTATTGTTGTTCTGAAGCTATTTTCTTGTGGCATTTTTATAATCAAGTATATTCAAATGGGAAATAAGCCACAATTTTACCTAAAAATGATTTTATTAACGTTTCGACGCCCAAGTCGGGTGTCGTTGTCAAAATACAAAATAATACTAAATAAACAAAAATGTTGTTGCTTAGTAAAAAGTTCTTCTAATAATTTATTTAATCTGACACGGATTCATATCGGCAATTCAGACACGTATTATACATTTTAAAGTAGACGACTTTAAAATGATATTGCCAATATTGATGAGTTGCGTTCCTGGGACGACTTTACTAAAAGATAGTTCATTCGATTACATGAAATCAATCCCAACTCAAGAATATCCGCCACAAAAAATCATAGCATGTGATCTGTCTTTAAAAAGACAACCAAATGCAACGGTGGCACTGAAATTCTCGCGTTAGAGATTCCATAGTAAATCACCAGGGAAAACCAGGAAAAACCTCGTGATACTATCCCGACATCGTAAGTATTTGGGTTTACATTTAGTTTACTCTCAAAACTAATACCCAATTCTGACTTGATATTTTAAATTTTAAATAATACTAAAATACTAAATATGTACTAACTCGATATGTTACTGATTTACTAATTGTGGTATTTTCTTTCTATTGACTTCCTCCTTTAATATGGGTAACCACATCCTACTGCATTCTAAGGAGGAATTTGCGACACAATTGAATGAACTATCCTTTAGTAAAGCCGTCCCAGGAACGCAAGTCATCAATATTGGCAATATCATTTTAAAGTCGTCTACTTTAAAATGTGTAATACATGTCTGAATTGCCGATATAAATGAGTCAGATTAAATAAATTATTAGAAGAATTTTTTACTAAGTAACAACATTTTTGTTTATTTAGTATTATTTTGTATTTTGACAACGACACCCGACTTGGGCGTCGAAATTTTAATAAAATCATTTTTAGGTAAAATTGTGGCTTATTTCCCATTTGAATATACTTGATTTTAATTTTATTAATAGTAGAGGATCCGATATAAGGTCGATCGAAACCGAGCTCTATAAAGGACAAAAATGATTGGATATGTAATTTAGTATGTTAAAAAATTTAAAAAACAATGGGTCTCCGATCTACTTTTGTTCTGACGATAATTAAAAATTAATAAATAAAAATGACTTTCTTTGTAAATTAAAAAAAAATGGACCCGGGCAGATATTATTTAAGATTTTTTGAATCATTCTAAACAAAAAAGATCTTTTGTACTTTTCCTATTATAATTTTCGAGTTATAATCAATTTAAAACTGAAAAAAGAACGAAAAATGACGATTTTCCAGGCACAAAAATACAAGTAAAACATAGTATTTTCTCAATTATCAAGTACCTAAATTCAAGATCAAAATTTTTCTACCATGACCCTATAAAAAATTTTGCCATTTTTTATTTTAAAATATAATTTTTAATTAATGTTAATGAGGAAAGTTTCTTATGATATGACAGGCATTAACAACTAAAAAACAATGTTTTAAAATGAACGAAGTCCAAAATACTTATCAAGAGCTGATAGAATAAGACTTGAATTTAGGTATCTCGTAATTTCAAAAACTATATTATTGATTATGTTTTTGAGCCTTGAAGATCGTCATCTTTCTTTCATTTTTCAGTTTTAAATTATTTATTAAAACACGAAAACGATTAACTTATAAAGAGCACTACAGGCCTTAGAGGGCCTTGGCTGAAACGATCAACTCGAGAGAATACAATAATTACAAAAAAACTTTTTCAGAATGATCCAAAAATCTGAAATAATATCTGACGGGGTCGAAATTTTTTTTATTTCTAAAAAATCATTTTTTAATTTATTAATTAATTATAGTCAGCACAAAACTAGATTGTGTATCCCTTGTTTTTTGTAATTGTGAACATTCTAAATTACTTATCCATTAGTTCGGTCCCGATTGACCTTATAATATCGTATCTGATACTATAGTATTCCTGCACACTGAAGAGGTAGGATCAGTCAATGATTATTACCCACATTATCCAAGTAATCACCCAACTTTTCCTGCAAAAATCCGAAAGCCACCTCTCGGCCAGAGATCTGCATAATGATGCTTCTCAAGGGGCATGCGATAACTTAAGGAATATTGTAGCTTGGATTTCTTACCAACTTATATATTTTCCTCGTAATAAGTACATCAAACAGATTTTTTATACAGGAACACGTTCTATTCAGAAACGTGTGCACTATCGATTATTTGACGTCGTCTTAAAGAAATTAATGACCAGTTTAAAAGCAATTTCCAGACACTTCATTAATTAATACAAGAAAATCGAACGTTTTCTTTTTACCTGAAGTTATTTTCATGTCGGAGTGGATTTGAAATAGCTTTTGTTATAAGTTGATTATTGAATATTTAATGGTGAAAGTAGTCGAGAAGAGGGTGAAAAGTACTCTGGAGACTTGCTCATATTTAATTCTTCGATGCCGTTCGATGTTCTTTTGGGGGTTTTTAAGAGCATGGAGTTTTTCACTGTTTTAAAGGATCTTGTATTGATCGATGACTCTAGAGTAGCAAAAGTCGTTTTTTAGGTATCACAGATGATTCTGTAGATTACTATACAGGTTGTCCAGAAACTCTACCGACAAACCAAGACATTCCTCAGGTAATTTTAAGACAATTTGATTAAATTCATCTAGTCCGAAAATGCTTCCTAAAGGAGCTAGAGCTATTTGAAGATGGCGTCCTGTAATTAGTTTTTCTTAAATATCTCCAAAACTCTTCTATTTAGAAAAACGAAAATTGGTACACGTATTTATCTTCCAGAGATGAATCGATTTCATCCATTGCAAATTTGTAGTACTGGTCACAGGCGCCCGTTTTGGGTAGGACAACAGTTATATTATTTCATAACTTTTTGTTTCTAATTTTAAGCATTTTTGAGGCTGGATTATTAAAACGTAAGCCACTATAGTATTAAAAGGTCCTCTTACTTTAAGTTGATAGGACATACCGTTTTCTAGAAAAATCGATTTGAATATTTTTGGTTTTTTAAATATATATAAGATAAAAAAAAACTATTTCGTTTTCGTTTTTCTAACTAGAAGCGTTCTGGAGGTAGTTAAGAAAAACTAATTACAAGACGCCATCTTCAAAGAGCTCTAGCTCCCTTAGGAAGCATTTTCGGACTAGGTTTTTTTTTTATTTAATTTAAATTTATTTTGCAATCTGTTGAGTGTCAACAATAAACAAAAGTAATTACATTGACTAAGGACAAGAAAGATTTTACCCACTGGCAAAATCAAAGTACAATTTTTATAAAGTTCTGTACAAAATAATTACATTTCATAACTACTAACTCATTAGTTTAAAAGTTTACTCTAAATGGTAAGTCCAATGGTTTGAACCTCTTTAACCTACGCTGTTCTTGGGAATTGTCTAGGAGGTTAAGTGCAAACTGGTTTTCATGATCCTCCAACTTGGCAATGTAAGCAGCGCTACGTTTTGTGATGACTTCTTGTACCGTATCAGTTTTAAGGTCTCGATGAATAATTCTATTGTTGATGTACCAAGGTGCATTAGTGATGGTTCTGAGGGTTTTTGATTGGAAGCGTTGGATGATTTCGATGTTGGAGTGACTGGCTGTTCCCCATAGTTCCAACCCATATGTCCAGATTGGCATAAGTATTGCCTTATAGAGCAGCAATTTATTATCCAGAGATAGTCTTGATGAACGGCCCATTAACCAATACATATTTCTGAATTGGAGACCTAGTTGCTTTCTCTTGGTCCAGATATGTTTCCTCCATGTGAGACTTCTGTCCAAATGAATACCAAGATATTTTATCTCGTTGGCTGATGGTAATTGGTGATTGTTTAAAGTTACAGGAGGACAAGTTCCTCTTCGTGTTGTAAATGTAACTTGAATAGATTTTCCTTCATTCACTTTAATTTTCCATTCCAAAAACCAAATTTGTACTCTGTCTAGATACGCTTGAAGGATATGCGAGGCATAAATAGGGTCTGTGTGTGAGGCTAGGATTGCAGTATCGTCGGCAAATGTTCCTAGCATCATTTCTTCTGTAAGTGGTCTCTCCTCTAGTGGTTCCTGAAGAGGTGGAGGTATATCTGCGGTAAACAAGAGATACAAGGTAGGTCCCAGCACGCTACCCTGTGGTACGCCAGCTTTGATAGAATAGAGTTTGGAAATTGCATCTTGGTATTTAATAAAGTAACACCTACCTGACAAATATGACTCAAGAAGAATGTAAAAGCTGTGCGGTAATGTCTTTTTTAGCTTGTATAGCTTGCCTGAATTTGGTTAAATTGTCTTAAAATTATCTGAGAAATCTCCTCTCTTCGTTTGTCGGTAGAGTTTCTAGACACCCGGTATACCATATATAGTACAAAATATAATAGGGTGAGGCAGATAAAGGGCCTATTAGAAATATCTCGAGAACTAAAGGTAAGGGAATCATAAAAATTGGAATACAAGGGTTTTGAGGTATGAAATATTTAATGAAAATCTTTAAATTTTTAAATCTTTAAAATTTAATTTAACTTCGTTTTTTTTAATGGGATACCTTGTATAATTATACATTTTTGAATTCTCCTCTATGTCTTTTTTCTTAAAGTATCAAGTTTTTTAATATTGTACAGGGTTGTTCAAAAGATAATTACGGTTTTTTATAAATTTTGTAGCAAACTTCACATCCTGTAGAATTGTACTGATTTGATATCAAACACTCCATTTATGTTCAAATGATTTTTAATATAGTCCATTATTATTAAAAACTATTAATATAGCGAAATGTTTAATTTTAGTATACAGGGCTGGTCGAAACTCGGAATGAGTATTTTCTGAGTTTTCTTAAATAGGACACCCTATATTTTAGTATTGTATTGAAATGATATTTTATAGTACTTTTTTATTTATTAAGCATTCCCTATATCTAACTGCTTTAATTTTTAAGTTATTCGTAGTTCTTTAAGCCAAACATTAATTGCAACAAAAATTACGGGAACTTGATTAATTTTTATGAGTTTGCCGTGAGAACATTAAATCATAAATAATTTTTTGAAATTAAATACAGGTTAACCTAGAATGATCCTTATTTTATTAATATTGGATGAGATACCAAAATGCCTACGTTGTTAAAATTGTTGGTGCGTAAAATATTAATAAAAACTAACCATATTCTACCTAGTTGGCTATGGCTTTGACACTAAACTTGATTAACCATTAGTCATTGTATTATTTTTATAGTTCCAGTTGCTTTGTTGCCATTACTAATATAATTTTTTGTAATGGGGAATTGATTAATAAAGTTTTTGTTCTAGGAGAGTATTATAAAAATGTACTACTAGCAATAAGAATTTATCATCTGCAACAGTGCAACTCCCTGATACACGGCAACCAAGAAGAGACACTTTTCAAAGTTTAGTAGAACAGTTTCGACGTACCAGACACTTAAATTACGAGAACGTTCATACTAATATGCAGATTCTCAGTGACATTAACATTTAATTCATTTTAATCATTTACAATTTTTGTTCTATGAGATTTCTCGTAATCTAAATGTCCAGTTCGTTGAAACCGCTCTAGTAAATGAGAAAAGTTTTTCGTTGGTTGTCATGGAATTGCTGATGATAAATTCTTATTGTTAGTAGCACATTTCTATTTGTTATACTCTCCTAGAACAAAAAACATCTGAATCAGTTCCTCATTAGAAAAATTTTTATATTAGTAATGGTAGCAAAGCAAGTGGAACTTCAAAAATAGTAGATTGTTTAAGCAAAGCAAATATTTCAGCATACAGTTGAGTCCGGGAATCTTTGCCCGTGCGTTATCATTTAAAGCATACGAAATAAGTCGACGATAAGTCGTAAATTGAAATTTACTAAACGCAAATCACTTACTCTCACTTGCTGTTGAGTTTAGTAAATTTCAATTTCCGACTTATTATCGACTTATTTCGTATGCTTTAAATGGTGACGCACGGGTAAAGATTCCCGGACTCAACTGTATTTAGTGTCAAAGTCATAGCCAACAAGAGAGAATATTGTATGTCTTTATTAATATTAACACACCAACAATTTTAACTACGTAGGTATTTTGATATATCAACCAGTTTTAATAAATTAAGGGTCAGTCGAGATTAATATGTGTTTATTTTCGAAAAATTATTTATGATTGAATATTTTCACGGCAAACCTAATAAAATTTCATGTAATTTTTGTTGCAAATAATGTTTGGCTTAAAGAACTACGAATAACTTACAAATTAAAGCAGTTAGGTATAGGGAGTGCTTAATGAATAAAAAAGTACTCTAAAATATTATTTCGTTACAATACAAAAATATAGGGTGTTCCATTTAAGAAAACTCAGAAAATACTCATTCCGAGATTCGACCAACCCTGTATATTAAAATTAAACATTTAGACTAGTTTAAAAATCCTTTAAAGATAAATGGATTTTTAATATCAAATCAGTACAATTCTACAGGGTTTGAAGTTTGTTACAAAATTAATAAAAACCGTAATTATCTTTTAAACTACTCTATATAACATTCATACACCTCATTTTAGAAAAGAAGATATCGAGCAAAATTCAAAAATGTAAAAATATACACGGTGTCCCATTAAAAAAAATGAAATTACAATCAACCTCCGGTATAACCGGAAGTAGTAAAAAAACCAAATATTTTCATTAAATAGTTCATACCTCAAAACCTCTGTATTCCAATTTTCATGATTCTCTTACCTCTAGTTCTCGAGATATTTGTAATATGCCCTTTATCTGCCTCACCCTGTATATGGTACATCTTATGTAAAAAATCAAAAACTGTATCATAGATGGTTTTTTTTTATATTTTACTATAATATTCCAAGCTGTCGGTGAAAAATAGGTCGATTTCAGGATATAAATCAGGAATTTTTGAAACCGATCAAGTATTGTAAAGGGCGATGCCAGGAATAACTTCTACTAAAATGTCATCAACAATTTTGTGCGCTTTTTTATTTATGACGTTTTTCATTTGACCAATTGGCAATTTTTAAAAAAAATTAATTTTCCAGTTTAGGATATTTTTTTAGGGAAAAACTTTTAAATAGAAAGTTGTAGTAAATTAATAAACATACAATTTATTATTAATTATTAATTTATTATTGCAAAGAAACGTAAGTAAAAGCGTAAAAATTGCGTAAAGTCCAAAATGGCCGTTTTTTTTCAATTGCATTATCTATAGTAAAAATTATATTTTTCTAATTATTTAAGGCTTTAAAATGAAGATCTTAATATTCCAAACACAAAAAATAGTATAGAGTGATTGGAGAACCTGTTGCTTAGATATAAATTGTTTATCCCAAGGGGTCAAATGTCGAAGGCTATAAATTTTTGAAAAACAATTGTAGAGTTAATCTGAGATCCATTCTCCTTCTAAAGACTTATGTTTTCATATTGTGATGTAAACAAATGCTTAAAACATTTTTCAGCCTCTTATTTCGGATTTGAAAATAACGGGGCAAATTTCGTTATAAACATTTAGAACTGAAGCAGCCCCTATACATCATATGACCTTCTAATCTGTAGATTATTGTTGTTGAAGACAAAACGAAGATATAAAACAAAATAGAAATTTTCTGCGACCAATTTAAGCCGAGATAATTGCTGTTGTTTTTTAAATCGTAGTGACTTTATTTATAAAAATTAAGAAATTATTTCTCAGTCACTGACCAAAGAAAGACTTACTATCTTAAAATAAAAATTATTTTAAAGGAAAATTACATTTAATTATTCAAAATGTTTTATAAAGTGGAGTGGAGATTTATTTTTCTTTGCGATTGTGATATATTGTGTCGTTGTCCTTAGCAATTTATAGTACTTTGAATCACGGTTTTTTCTCCAAATTTTAAAGAAGCGCTTGGATTGACATGAAATTTGGCATACGCATAGACAACATGAAACAAGAAAAGCGATGTTGGGCGGATGTGTGCTTTTCCCTTGAAGGTGAATTTCACGGAGTTACGACGAAGATGCAAGGTGGACAACATTAATAACTGGGTAAGAATTAGAAGAGTAGATCGGAATGACCACATAAGTCGAATGACAACAAATAGAGTAGTAAAGACATCGAGAAACGGTTCCCCAATAGGAAGGCGATCAGTGGGAAGACCACGAAAACGATGGAATGACAACTTACTAGAGGCACAAAAACAGACAGAGCCATATCTATAAAAAAAAAAGAAGAAAAATGAGAAGAATTTTTTTACCTAGTGTTTTTGTCATTTTTCTTCAAATTTCTTCATCAAATTGTTAGTATTAAATATCTGTTTGTTATAACATATAATTCCCAGAAATTTTACTAAAATTTTATAATTAATATTCCTATCTAATATTTACCAATATTCTTTTGACTTGTCCAAAACAAAACTAATGTTCTGTATTGACCAAATAAATTATATTCCCAAAGTAAATGGTTGCTTTTAGGGGCTATATATTTTCCAGTTGTCTATTAATTTTATCAAACAATCCGACTCTACTTAACATTAGGTGCCTTTAACAACATTTCCTTAGAATATTTGAAACCAATTAGTTGAGCCAATATTGACACTGGAAATTACTCACTACAATTAATCATCAAACGCACGCAACGCCGTTTTTTCTTCAGAGTGGTTTAAAGCAGCTCCTTTTTTAATTACTTTTTTATTCTGAAGGTGTCTTCTTCCTATAATAATAATAATTAAAACTGTAATTTAATTAAAAGAAACTTAAATTAAAATCTAAACAATATATTTTTTTATTCACATCGGACAACTTGTATATTAGTGCACCCTAACACATCGTTGCCATATCCTCTATGTTTTCATACTATCAATTTACATAAGGTTGCATTTAAAAAATACATAGTTTTGAAACACCAATGTAGAGTTTTTTATGTTGTTGTTTTTACCAATTTAAAAAAAAAATGTGAAAACGTTGAATTATTCACGTCCGTCTGTCTGTAAACTCAACTCCTCCGTCATTATACCAGGTAGAATGACAAATGAGGTGTCAAGTGAAAGTTTATAATCCAAGAATGGTAATAAAGGTGAGAAATTTGACCTAGGATGTCTGTCCGCCTGTCCGTCCGACGGCGAATATAACTCCTCCGTCACTATACCAGGTATAATGACAAATGTGGTGTCAAATGAAAGCTTATAATCTAAGGATGGTACTAAAGGTGAGAAATTTGACCTAGACTGTCTGTCCGTCTGTCCGTCTGACCGCTAATGTTATTCTTTAGGTTATAATCCAAGGAAGCTAAGGTTCCACGGAACGGAATAGGAATAGCCGAACTGAACCGACTACGCACAAGTCCTGTAGTCGGTACAATTCGGCTATTCCTATTCCGTTCCGCGGAACCTTAAGTTCGTTTTACGGCTACTGCTAGCGTCAATTCCTCGCCCGTGGAGCCAGATAGGAGGGGGAGAGTTTTGTATATGCTTCATTATTTTACTAGACTTCTCCTTTTTATAAGGTATAATATAAGCAGTTTGAAATAAGGGTAAGGTAGGTTTTTCTTTAATTTGAAAATAAGTCCAATGTGCCAGACCTTGTCAAATGTTGAGAGGCATACAGTACAGTATTGCCTGTTTTCGAGACTAGTTATTATTGTTGTTTATATTCTGTGAACTTTTTCGATTGTACCATGTTGGTTGCGAAATCCAAATTGATGGTCCTCTATGACATCCTTTTCGTCCAATATCGGTTTGATTTTTCTTAACAAACATTTTTCAAACACCTTATAGGTCACTGGTACATGTTTTGATTGCAACAGCATGTGTGATTATACCGGAGTGATGTATAATGGGGCTACGAGAGTCTGCGTGTAGTTACTTATACAGTTCACTGTAATAAGTGTTACCCCGCCCCTATTATACTAGATTATAGTATTAATGTTTCGAACTTTACACGATCATTCTTCAGATGACAGGCAAAAATATGATTTTTTTAAATGGGAAAGTACATCTCATTTAAGATATTTTGAAATAGTGATTAAAAGCATGTATAATACTTTAATTATTTTGGGGAGATTTTGGACTCCTTGAGTCCTCTATTGTTCAACCTCATCATGGATGAAATAAAAACAAAGTAAGAACAAAAAAAGGATAACAAATGGGAGAAAATCAACTAAAAATAACTATGCAGACGACGCAATACTAAGCCTCAAGGTGAAGATGATTTAGAACGTATGCTGCACCAGTATGGAAAGAGAAGTGAAAGGCAGAATTTACAAGATAGTCATCAGACAAATAATGACAGAAGCTTCAGAAACACGACCTGATACAGAAAGGACAAAAAGAATGCTAGAAATAGCAGAGATGAAAACACTGCAAAAAATCGATGGTAAGACACTACGGGATAGAGCTATAAGTGCAGATATATGACAGAGATGCAAGGTTGACAACATTAATAACTGGGTAAGATACAGAAGAATAGAATGGAATGACCACATATGCCGAATGACAACAAATAGAGTAGAAACGACGGCGAGAGACGGTTCCCCAATATGAAGACGATCACTGAGAAGGCCACGAAAACGATGGAATGAGAACTTACTGGAGGCTCACTGAAAAACAGACAGACTTTTGTCTACACAAAAAGAAGAAGAACAAAAATTATTTAAAAAAGATAAAGGCAGGTTTTGTTTTTATTTGATTCACAGTTGGACCACCATCTCCATATAGCTATTTCAGCATCTATGCATCCTCAGTGAAGCTATGCAGTCACAACTCTGAAACAAAAATCAACAATCCTGCCTATTTAAGGGAAAACATCGCGATGCAATGTTTTCACCTTTTGAGACGCAAAACAGCGACATCTCTCGTAATACGAGGAAGACGAAAAGCCCTAGAAACAAAGTTTTCCACTTTCATACAATTAGAATACTTTAAATAAAAATATAATAAACAATATTTTCAATCCAAGACTTTTCGTTAAGAAACTGCTTTCTGGCTGCATCCTGTATCTCTGGCTTTTACCATACATAAGTACAAGAGACGACGAATATAGAAGAAAGCAAATAAAGAACACTAGCCACGTATTTACCTTCTTTTCGTCTAGGAAAAGGACCGAAAGACAGTTTCGGGTGTATACTCAAATCTGAGTAAAGATGAAAAAGATAAAGGCAGGTTTTGTTTTTATTTGATTCAGAGTTGGACCACCATTTCCCTATAGCTATTTCAGCATCTATGTATCCTCAGTGAAGCTATGCAATCACAACTCTGAAACAAAAATCAACAATCCTGCCTATTTAAGGGAAAATATCGCGATGCAATATTTTCACCTTTTGCAATGCTTTCACCTCACAACAAAACCTGCCTTTATCTCTTTCATATTTACTCAAATTTGAGTATGTACCTGAAAACTGTCTTTCGGTCCTTTTCCTAGACGAAAAGAAGGTAAATACGTGGCTAGTGTCCTTTATTTGCATTCTTCTATATTCGTCGTCTCTTGTACTTATATATTGTAAAAGCCGGAGATACAGGATGCAGCCAGAAAGCAGTTTCTTAACGAAAAGTCTATGATTTAAAATATTGTTTATTATATTTTTATTTTAATTATTCTCATTGTATAAAAGTAGTAAATTTTCTATATAGGGCTTTTCGTCTTCCAAAAATTATTTAATTGTTGATTAGGCTCTAGCTCGTATCCTAAAAGAGATAAAAAATTGTTTTCAAATCAAATTTGTTCCTCGAAAAAAATGGTATTTACTTAACTTTAATCCAATAATCTTAAATTGAGATACTGTAAAATTAGTGCAAAATAGTGGCAAAAAAGTATGTTTTGTACAACCACTATTCAAAATCTACTTTTCTGCACAGTTTTATGTTAGCAAACTTGATATTTTCTCACAGTGTAAGATATTTGACATTAGTGTGCAGAAATGTGACGTTTCTGTGCCGGAAAGTTCTTTTCTACACAGTTGACTACCTTATTCTGAGTAACGTCATATTCTGTTTACACCCGTGGTTAAAGTTTAGACAAATATATAACCTATAAGACAATTATTATATTTAACTATATCATAAAAATTAAATTATGGACGTTACAACTGTTTTATTTTACAATTTTATTCTTAATAAACATTTTATAATTATCAATTAACCAATAAGGATTTAGCAACCTCAACAAGATACGTCGAATGAAGTAGGTTTGGTGGAACTCTGTGGCTGCATAAATATAAGGTCAAAATGCGTCAAATGTGACATTATGTTGTAATAATTATTTAAAATAGTTTAAATTCAAACAAAATAAGGCAGTGCATTAATATTTTAACTGATTTCTTTGTAATTTGTTTAGGTATAATGAATTTAAGTTGTTTTGTATTAATTAAAGTTTAAAGTTTAAAATTTATTATTATAATAAATCTTCGTTTGTAAATTGTGATTTTTATTTTTAGCAAAAACTGTTGTTGTAGAAAAAGTATAGTGTGTAACACGTGCAGAAAGGTACTTTCTCACTCGTTTGAATTGCGGCACTCGCTGGCACTCGTACCGCAACTTTTCAAACTCGTCAGAAATTAGTACCATTCTGCACTTGGTGCACAATATACTATTTTCTACAACCACTATTCAAAATGCAATTTTCTGCACAGTTTTATGACAACAAAGTTGATATTTTCTCACAGTATAAAATATATGACATTGGTGTGCAGAAACGTGACGTTTCTTTGCCGGAAAGTTCTTTTTTCTACAACCACTATTTAAAGTGCACTTTTCTGCTCGGTTTTATGTTAGCAAACTTGATATTTTCTCACAGTATAAGATATTTGACATTAGTGTGCAGAAAAGTGACGTTTCTGTGCCGCAAAGTGACGTTTCTGTGCCGCAAAGTTCTTTTCTGCACAGTTGACTACCTCATTCTGAGTAACGTTATATTCTGTTTACATCCGTGGACTACCGCATTCTGAGTAACGTTATATTCTGTTTACATCCGTGGTTAAACTTTAGACAAATATATAACCTATAAGACAATTATTATATTTAACTATAGCATAGAAACTAAATTATGGATGTTACAACTGTTTTATTTTACAATTTTATTCTTATTAAACATTTTATAATTATCAAATAACCAATAAGGATTTAGCAACCTGTGCAAGAGACGTCGAATGAAGTAATTTTTGTGTAAATCCGTGACTGCATAAATATAATGTCAATAATGTGTAATAATTGTTTAAATTTAAACAAACTAAGGCAGTGCATTAATTTTTTAACTGATTTCTGTGCAATTTATTTAGGTATAAGGAATTTAAATTGATTAGTAGGTATTAATTAAATACAGTTTAAAATTTATCACATAGGTACCTATTATAATTAATCGTCGTTTGGAAATTGTGATTTTTATTTTTAGGAAAAACTGTGCTTGTAGAAAAAGTATAGTGTGAAACACGTGCAGAAAGGTAATTTCTCACTCGTTTGAATTGCGGCACTCGCTTGCGCTCGTACCGCAACTTTTCAAACTCGTGAGAAATTAGTACCTTTCTGCACTTGTTGCACAATATACTATTTTGCACAGTAGACTACCTCATTCTGAGTAACGTAAAATATTCTGTTTACATCTTTGGTTAAAGTGTAGGAAAATATAACCTGTAAGACAATTATTATACTTAATTATCGAATAGAAATTAAATTATGGATGTTAAATTGTTTTATTTTACAATTTTATTCTTAATAAATCTTTTATAATTATCAATTAACCAATAAGGATTTAGCAACCTTCTCAAGATACGTCGAATGAAGTAGGTTTGGTGTAAATCCGTGACTGCGTAAATATAACGTAAATGTGATATTATTTTGTAATAATTATTTAAACCAGTTTAAATTCAAACAAATTAATGTAGTGCATTAATTTTTTAGCTGATTTCTGTGTAATTTGTTTAGGTGTAAGGAATTTAAATTGATTAGTATTAACTAAACACAGTTTAATATTTATAATAATTTATTGTTTTAATAAATCTTTGATGTCAAATTTTGATTATTAGTTTCAGCAAAATATGTGGTTGTAGAAAAAGTATAGTGTGTAACACGTACAGATAGGTAATTTCTCACTCGTTTGAATTGCGACACTCGCTTGCGCTCGTACCGCAACTTTTCAAACTCGTTAGAAATTAGTACCTTTCTGCACTTATTACACAATATACTATTTCGAAACGTTTTTAGCCGGAACCTAGATTCTATGCATACAAATGACTTTTACGAAGTATCATTTTAAAGCTTAATTTATCGACTTTCAAACAAAATTTGTTTGAAATTATTTAAGTCGTTTTGATAGTCCTTAAATTTAAAACACTGACGAATAATTTCCCGTTTAACCCCTTTATTGTAGACTAATTTTTTGGGACACATTTCATCCCTTAAACTATCAACTAGGTAACTCTAAAGGAACTATTGATTGCCGTAAACTCTTCATTGTTCTCTCGGCTATTAGACTTTACCAACTAAACCAGATTGACTCGTAGCTATTATTATTTAAAGGAGAATATTGAGTAAGTTTCACAGCACTTCAATCTGCCCATAAAGGGAAATGTCCCAATAAAGACCTTTGATTTGAATATATTGCCTGGTATAGTTGGAAAATTATAATGAAATTATAAATAGGAGTTCAAATAGAGGTGAGCTATTTATTGTTTGTGATTCATAGTTTACCCACTGAGATAAAGGATAGGGATTTTATGGATGAATATTGGATGCGTTTTTCTTTAGAACAAAAGAGTGTGTGTACATGGTACGCACGTAAGAAGTTATGCTTCTATTATTATGATTTCAACGAAATAAATATATTTTAATTGTATTATATATTGCAATTGTATTTTTATTTAATACTAAACTAATTTTAATACTTAAAAACAAAAATTAAAAATGACGTTAATACGTCATTTTTTATGAACTGTAGCCTCCTCAAAATTATTTTCCCTAGATGAATCGTAGCAAATCTAAAAAAACGTCAGATTTTCTACAGAAATTTTTAATTTTATTTTCATCATAAATTGTAATACTAATTATTATACTATTCCCAACGAAGACAAATCCAAAGACACAAAAATTATAATAAATATATTTACTAAAAACACCAATATATTTTTTCACACTTTATTTGCATTGATACAAAAATAACTTGAAATATTTAGCAACCATCTTCACACTGTGGTTATGGGCGTATTTCATACTGTCGCTTTTATAAAAATTCCCTCTCAACTTTTTTTGCAATTCCGCCTAAAGAAGTATAACTTAAAAAAATATATTTTAGTAGATAAGTATAAAAAAAAGATAATATTTATAGTAGATAATTAACTCAATAAAAATCTGTATAAGTGGTAGCGGCGCGAATCTTCTTCTGCTTCTTCTTAAATCAGGCGAGACTGGTAAGTCAATGGCACTTGGTCGTAAGGCCTTTTTACCATACCTTGTTTTATTTTTCTTAAACTGTAATACGTTATGTGGTCTCAACGAAGACAAACAACTTGCTTATAAGTAGATTTAGGAGTTCTTCTGGTTCAAACCTCAGTTGACCAGTGAATTCCTTCCTTACATAACTTAGCATATTGCAGTGGCATAGTATATGTTGTGATGGGTGGCTTTTTAGGACGACAGAATTAGTGAAACACAGGTTAAAACCAAATTAAATATAAAAAATCTACGGTTTCGTTTTGATTTAAATTTGTCTCCTGCCATCCCCCGATAGTACTATTTCTAGGTCTACCCGTTGTCAAGGAGGCTCTGCATGAGAAAAATTCACACCAATACGTCAGTAGTTTCTCGGTATAAAATAAACTATTTATACCGCAGTATGGTTAGAACGCCCTCTAACAAATTAATTTAGAATATTTGTATAGTTCACAATAAATAAAATAAAATAAATCGTAATTCTATCTTGCCCCGTTGCGGATAAGGCCCCCATGATGGATGTCCGCAAAAGAAAAAGAAAATTAATATTATAAAAAAAAATCCTTACACCTCACTACAGTGTAAGGCACAAACAGTCACGCAATCAAAATATTAATAATTATACGGGCATTCAGATAATTCTGTTCGAAAGCCGTTCCCTGCACGGCTACTATTTAATTACTACAGCGAATCTCTTCAATACGGAGTCTCACCACTCAGGTCGGCCTGCCTTTTCCATCCACTGGCTGGCCTGGCAATCCAGAGCTGGTCGCTAAAAGACTGATTCTTCTCCGCTAAGCAGCCTTCTTAAGTACGCTCCCCTCCTCGAATGCTTCGGAGAAGTCGAAATGAGTGGGGTATCGTGTTGCGTGAACGTTGGAGCGCCAACGGTTCTATCTGTCTATGTGGTGCTGAATGCATATCATTACAGTGTATGGCAGTCTTTTCTCCCAACTCGCACTTTCTGCACCATGGTTCATTCACCTTACGTAGTCTTTATAGGTGGTTTCTTTAAAGGCAATGTCCAGGCACCATTTCAGTGACCGTTTTGATCTAACATTTATAGCGGTTCATTCAATTATTTGAGAGTTTTATCAATATTATTGATTATTTTTTAGTCTAGATTTGCTCTTGAGTGGCTTATCATTTCCTTTGATGATTCTTTATCAGGCATTTCTGAACATCAATTTTCATCTTTGGTGATGCCACAGAAATGTACTGAATCTTCAATAGTTTATCTGGAATATTCTTTTGCCAACGTTTCTGCTTGATCATTCCTATAGACTTCTTCATAACCCATATTAAAGATACTATATTGTTTGTTGCCAGCTTGTTGAGAGATCTTTGCAGTTTCTCACCAGTTTCGACTTCGTGAGTGGGTTTTTTACAGTCAGAATAGCCGTTTGGGTATCTAAGTAAGTGTTATGTGTCTTAGCTTTAACGTCTCCATCTATGATTTATTTATTTTATTTATATATTTTTGATTTATGTTATATATTTATATATTTATGATTTATTTGTATCAAAGCAGGCCACCAAAGCAAAATCAGTTTGGAACACAGTCGTATGTTAGTTGGCCTAGGCTGTATGATTTATTATAGTTGCATGATTGCTCAAAGACTCCTGATCCAGTACCCTGAGCAGTTTTTCATCTATCAGTGAACCATATTAAGTCCTCATTAGTATTTTTGGCTTTCCGTTCTGTAAAAGGTATAATTGTGTTAATCTTTCTTAGTGAAGATAAGTAGTTCACCATAAGTATGAAATCCTTAAGTATAGTCCCAGTAGTGTTAAAGTGGCTATTCACTACATGTTTCGGCATTCAAGTGTTGTTTTCTGTGAGTCTCAGGGTGGTCATAAAGGCTACCGCTGAAATATATAATTCCAGAGGAGGGAGACCTATGGTAGCCTTTATTGGAGCTGGCCTGTACTATTCAAGGCTCATGTTAGATTTAGAAGCGCTTGTCTTTGTATGGAGTTGAGAAATCAGATTGACTCGTAGCGATTATTATTTAAAGGAGAATATTGAGTAAGTTTCACAGCACTTCAATATATCCTTAAAGAAAAATGTCCCAATAAAGACCTTTGATTTAAAGATATTGCTTGATAGAGTCGGAAAGTTATATTGAAATGGTAAATAGGAGTTCAAATGAAGGTGAATTGTTTATTGTTTGTGATTCACGGTTTGGCCAGTGGTTTTATAGATGGACGTTGGATAGTGGATGCGTTTTTTTAGAAAAAAAAAGAGTTAGTAGATAAAGCAAAGATAAAAAAGAGAAGAATTGTAGTAGATAATTTACTCGAACAAAATCTGTAAAAGAGGGAGTGGTACGTGTTTCTTCTGAACTTCTGTGTTTTCTTAAACGTTTTGTGGCCTCAACGAAGACCAACAGTTTCATTATTGCTAGTTTTAGGACTCCTTCTGGTTCAAACCTCAGTTGACCAGTGAATTCCTTCCTTATATCGTTTAGCATATTGTAGTGGCATAATAGTGGCATCACGTTTCCAAATTCTGATTGATCGTATTCACGAGATTGGAGAAGAAATGGACATTAATAAACTCAAACAAAACCAAATTTTTAGTATTTAGTCGTGACCCACATTCCAATGCAAAGCTTCAATAAAACGGGTTCCAAGTTGAAAAAGTTCACAAAATGACATATTTGGAAACAGTGATAACGGACCAACTAGATCCAGGCATAGAAATAAAACATAGAATAGCAATGACTAAAACTACTTTTATGAAAATGAAGTCATTTCTTTGCAATAATCATCTCAGTCTAGAACTAAGACAAAGAATGGTTAAGTGCTATGTTTGGTCCGTACTTTTGTATAGTGCAGAAGTGTGGACGCTAAAAGTATCGATCATCAATAAAATTGAAACGTTGGAAATGTGGATTCATAGACGAATGCTGAAGATGCCTTGGACAGCAAGGAAAACTAATGAAGAAGAAATAAGGAGGGTAAACCAAGATAGAGAACTGCTAAAGACTGCTAAACTTCGAAAAATGTCTTATCTGGAACATGAGGGGAAGTCGATATAAAATATTACAACTTATCTTTAAAGGCAAAGTAGAGGGCCGTAGAGGTGTAGGAATAAAATAAGTCTCTGGGTTAAAAAACATTCGAGAATGGACTCAGATACCAAATGCAGGACAATTATTCCATATTGCAGAAGATCGAGAAGCCTTCGCAATGGTGATCGCTAACATCGGATAACTCTGATAACATCGGATAACTCTGATAACATCGGATAACACCTTACCTAGTTCGGATATGTGGTTCTTTAAACGGCAATATCCACTATGTCCAGTCACCATTTCAGTGACCTTTTTAATCTCTCATTTATGGAGGTTCGTTAAATTATTTGAGAGTTTTTTATCAATATTATTGATTATTTTTTAGTCTGTATTTGCCCTTGAGTATCTCATCATTTCTGTTGATGATTCCTTATCAGCCATTTCTGCATCTCGTTTCTTGTGGCATCTTTAGTGATGCCTCAGAAAGGTACTGGACCTTCAATAGTTTCTCTGGAACTTTGTTTTGCCAACATATCTGCTCTTTCATTTCTACGCACCTCTTCATGAGCCATGTTAAAGACACTTTATTGCCTTTTGCCAAGTTGTTGAAAAGATCTTTGCAGTTTCTCACCAGTTTTGATTTCCCGAGTGGGGTTTTTACTGTCTGAATAGCCGTTTGGCTATCTGTATAAGTGTTAATTCTCTTAGCTTTAGACTTTCCATATGTGATTAATTTATTTTATTTATATTATATTTATGATCTATTTTATGTATTTATGAGTCATTTTCATCATTGCAGGCCACCAAAGCAAAAGTTTAGTCTGGAATACAGTTGTGAGAGATTTATCATAGGTTGCATGTTTGATCAAAAATTCCTGATCTAGTACCATGAGCAATAATCCATCAGTGAACCATATTAAGTCGTCATTAATGTTTTGGACTTTTTTTTCTGTAAATATATTCCCAATAGTGTTTATGTGGCTATTCAGTGCATAATTTGATGTGCAAATATGGTTTGCTGTGAGTCTTAGGATTGTCATAAAGGATACCACTGAAATATATATTTCAAGTTAAGGTAGACCTGTGGTAGCGTCTAATTAAGCCGTTCCTGTACTATTTAAAGCTCATGTTATATCTAGAAGCGCTTGCCTTTATAGGGCGTTACGAATAGCTTCTCACCTGTAAAGGGGTTGGGTGCGTTTCATGTAACGGCAAACTACCACAGAAAATTGAAATACGAGTGACTTGTCGACTTGGGCATAGATGGACCAAAAAGCAGGTTTTTGATTTTTTCGAAAGATTTTCTGGCCTGTTCTATTCCCGATCTTATTTCTAGATCAGGATTTAGGCTGCTATCGATACAACATCCCAGGTACTTAAATCTATCAACCTTTCTAAAATGTTTCCATTCCTATCAATTGCTATTTCGAAGTCGATAAAGTATATAAATATATCTTTCTGTTGGTCGCAGAATTTTTGCGCGAGAACTAGTAAACTGAAGACGGTTTCACTCGTTCCCATGCAGGCTCTGAATCCAAACTGATGGTCTCCGATAACTGTTTCGCACGTTCTAGAGATTTCGATTATGTATGACTATTAATAGGACTTTTACTGCATGACTGATAAGGTTTGTTAGGCGGATCTGGTTGCACGGGGTATTTTTCCTGTATCATAATTGCGATTAAATAAAAGGAAAAATAGTTCGATATTTTCTCCGCTGATTAATTTTAACATTTCTGATTATATTCCATCTGGACCTGGTCTTTTATTTGTTTTGAGTTGATGCTGGTCCTTCTTTGTTATTTTCCAATCAAAAAGAATTTTTATTGGGGACGGTCACAAGCTCAAACTTAGCCCTGCACGGTGCGATGCTCGGCTTGTTTGACCAGCCGAGCTTCGAGTTCAAGCCGGTTTGATAAGTCGAGCCGAGCTGAATTCGAAACGAGCCGATCTTTCCTTAACGCGCTTGTCAATATTTTAACTAATACTTAATACTTTTTCTAATTCAATTATTTCTGCTACGACTGATACTTTTGTCTGAGAATAAATAATTTAGACTACAAATATGAATGTATTTTCAATAAACAGTGTGTTCGTAAAATATGGAATAAATCCCTGCCGAGCACGGCTCAGCTGGGCTTAAAATATTTGAGCCGAGCCGACTCGAGCCACGCCCTTGACCTACATATCGAAGTTCAAGCCGAGCTTCTATCTCCAAGTTTGTCAAAAGCTCGGCTCGGCTTGAGTCAATCCCTAATTTTGATATATGTAGTTTTCTTATTATTTCGGTTTATCTTCCGTTGATTCTAACAATTTGCCATCCGTGTTCAGTAGGGATGGGAAAACCTACCGGTTTAAAAGTAAAACCGGTTTTTTTACTTCGCAATAACCGGTTTTACCGGTTGCTTTTTTGTCCCGGTTATAACCGGTTGTTTCTTTTTAAAGTAAAAACCGGTTATTAGGTTTTTACGGTGATTAAGATTAGGTTAGGTATTATTTCGGATCCCATCATAATTATTATTCTCAAGTAATTATTCCAAACAAAACCATAATTCAAATTTTATTTTATTTTATAAAATACAGAAGCAAACTGAAAGTGCAATCCCACATCAGCCAGAAACAATTATTAAGTTTTATTATAATATTTCCTTGAAAAGGTATTTGTAATCATAATATTTACATAAGAAGTGATCTGGTTGAATTAGACGAAAACATCATCTATTTTTCACACTTAACTCTTGACATTGAAAGTGGGTGGATGACCTTTTCTGATTACCAAAAATAATGCTCTGACTATGAATATCGAATTACTGATTACGAATATGAATCTCCAAGAATTTCGCTACGTTTTCAAAACGATACACTCATACAGGAAGTATTAAATGAGTTAAAATGTACCTATTCTACAAATATACAAACGTGTTAAAAGTAATACATATTCTTTCGATAGTATTATAATTTTGATCGTATTGATATCGAGTCAAATGGAGTATCGCAAACTAAAGTGTATTGTAGATGTAACTTTGTAACCTATTGGATTAAAAAAACCGAAAACCGGTTTTTGGAAAAACCGGTTTTTTTGACCAGTTATAACCGCCAGGTTAAACGGTAAGCAAAAAAAAACGGTATAACCGAAAACCGGTGTTTTGTCAAAAACCACCATCCCTAGTGTTCAGCATGGTGTGAAAATTGTGTTAATAACTTTCGAATTATTTGGCTAAATATTTTACTTTGAAGATAAGTTCGGTATCGGTCTGCATGTTCTTTTAGTTATAGTCAGCTTTCGATGTGATTATTTGTTTACGTTTAAATAGAAATTCCCCCTCTCATGTGGGGATTAGTGGAAATGAGTCCGCAGATATGGCAGCAAGACAAGCATGTGGTTCTGACTTACGCCTAGAAAAAATTCAACTTCATCAAGATCTAGCAGTAACTATTAAACAAAATGCTACAAAAACATGGTAAACTCACTGGAATGAACAAAACACAAAACTGCGTATAATCCAACTCACTGTCTACTCATTTAGATACCTACAATGACCAGGAGGGACAAACTCATCATTCGAAGACTCCGAATAGGACACACCCGCTTCGCTCAGGGATACCTGATGACTTCCCAAAATCCACCTGCTGGTGAACATTGTGATTCTCACCGACTTACAGTAGAACATAGAACACTTATTTACTTGTGAGTGTAGTTATTATAGATAGACTAGCGCATAATATAAACGGTAACCTCAAGCAGATACTTAGTTTGACAAAAATATGTTCAGTGCTCTAATAGACTTTTTAAAAGATTGGAGATTTATATCATTGTATATATCAAATATTGTAACATGGTTCGTTAAAAAAAACAAAGGTCGTACCACTGTATTTTACCAAAGCTAATACAACTTACTGTATTTATCTTAAATAATGTAATACTCCATATAATTTTGTACCCGTGTCAATGGACATAGATGTCGAAACACGATAACTTCAATAAAAAAAAAATAGAAATTACATAATATATATTTATGAATTTCGACTCAATTCAAGCTTTCTGCTTAACCCAGGTATAAACACACCAAAAGGCACCGCCAGGAAAACATTCCACCTTGCGGTTCAGAGAGCCCATATGAAACGAGTCTTTGTACTCTATGCAGAGTATGGCATTAACAAAATAAGAAATAGTGCTATCGGGGGATGGAGGAAGACAGATTTTAATCAAAACGAAACCGTAGATTTTCTTATTTTGTTAATGCCATACTCTGCATAGAGTACAAAGACTCGTTTCATATGGGCTCTCTGAACCGCAAAGTGGAATGTTTTCCTGGCGGTGCCTTTTGGTTTGTTTATACCTGGGTTAAGCAGAAAGCTTGAATTGAGTCGAAATTAATTTCGCTTATTCCCCGTTAGAGGGCGTTCTATCCATAATGCGATATAAAGTATTTTAATTTATATCGACAATCTACGGTCGGAATGGTAAAAATCTGTCTTCCTTAGAGCCTCCTTGACAACAGGTAGACCTAGAAATAGTGCTATCGGGGGATGGAGGAAGACAGATTTTAATCAAAACGAAACCGTAGATTTTCTTATTTTATATATATATTTATATTGGTCATTATATTCTGCATTTGCATACCATTAGTACCTACTCTAACTTGTCTACAAATGCAATGTATAATTGTGTTGGGATTATTGGTGTCATTATTCAAATATTGTTTGTCCTGTAAATTTACAGGTAATTTCATTCTTTGGTCCCACCGATTGTTACGTAATTCATATTACATCAGTAATGCGGAATGTACATATTTGAAAATTGATTTTCGGATTTACGTACCTACTACATGAATTGCAGTCCCTTTACAAAAACAATACACGAAAATACTTATCTGCAAAAACTGGTATTTTATATTCGGAATTTACAATTAGAGGTAGCTATGATGAATGAGTTTTCAAACATTTCCGAAAAATTTTTGATTATAACTAGAGCTCGGGAAATATGCACTTAAAACAGCCTAAAATATGCATGCAAATATGCACAAAAAATAGTTGAAATATGCACTAAAATAAGCTTTTATACATTTAATGCATATAAATAAAAACGCATTAATACTTGTTTTGAAGGTATTTAATTATATGTTTTATGCCAATGGCCGTAACTATCGAGGAATTTAAGTTAAATAATAGTTATTTTCCTAACAAGTGCATAAAGTCATTCTTTTCCGCACGCGACTGCAGTTTGCCGAACAACGCGAAGCGGGATTTCGGCAAGCAGGCGAGTGCGGAAAATATACTTTCTGCAAGAGTTAGGAACAATATTTTTTCTAAGAGTCTTTAAAAAACTACCAAATCTCAATCAATTAATTTAATTAATATGAAAATACATACACAAATTAATTTTTTGACAAGGTTGTCAAAACCAAATTTTCAGTAGTAATTGCACAAGAGCTCTGAAATTATTGAATTTTTCCCGAGTGACACTTTGACAGTTTTAATTTTGAGTGAAATTATGTCAAAGTGTCACGAGAGCAAAAATTCTATATTAATTTCAGAGGTCGAGTGCAATTTGTTGCGATTATTTCATGAATAAAACTGTTCAAAACCAAAATTTTATTGTAATTTATGTATGTAAATACCATTAAACACACAGTTTTTATAAATATTTGACGATTGGAAGTCATCACTTTTATAATTTTTAAAGCATTAATTGTCATCAATGTCACTGAATGTATTTTTTCGTAGCAACGAAGGGCATCTGACGCAATATACTTAACGACGGGAGATTATCAAAAATTATCGATTTAATTCAGATTTCTGTAGCTTTCTATTGGTCAGAATCTCCTATATATGAAATAATCAGTAGTAATTGCACAAGAGCTCTGAAATTATTGAATTTTTCCCGAGTGACACTTTGACAGTTTTAATTTCACCAGCCGAAGGCGAGTGAAATTATGTCAAAGTGTCACGAGAGCAAAAATTCTATATAATTTCAGAGGTCGAGTGCAATTTGTTGCGATTATTTCCTGAATAAAACTGTTCAAAACCAAAATTTTATTGTAATTTATTTATGTAAGTACCATTAAACACACAGTTTTTAGAAACATTTGACGATTGAAAGTCATCACTTTTATAATTTTTAAAACATTAATTGTCATTAATGTCACTGAATGTATTTTTTCGTAGCAACGAAGGGCATCTGACGTAATATACTTAACGACGAGAGATTATCAAAAATTATCGTTTTAATTCAGATTTCTGTAGCTTTATATTGGTCAGAATCTCGTATAAATGAAATAATCAATATAATTAGTTAGCATGACGACGATCTTGCTTCCCATGACGATGATTCAAAACGACTGTTATTGTCTACCGATTTGACTTTCGAATATTATGTCAAAATAATTTTGTTTCATCGAATTGTCGCGTTAATTTCATTAAAACAGGAACACAATAAGATATATTTGAAATAAATTAGTAAATAATATCTAAATATTAGTCTATTGCATGTATTAGAATTACTTTAAGGCCATATTAACATATCTAAATTAACACGCGTGCGGAAAAGTAAAAACCGCGTGCGGAAAAGTAACACTCGTGCGAAAAAGTAACACGCGTGCGAAAAAGTGAAACTTTCTAAACTAAAATGCGTGCGCGAAAGTAGACATTTTTGCACGCTCGTAGAAAAACAAAATATTTGTTTTCTGCTGAAGTCACCAAAAATATTTATTGAAATTTCTATTAACTACATCATTATATTCATTTATTCATCATATTTATCATCATCATTCTTTATTATATTATTATTAAAGTTAAAACTATACATTATTAACGGTTTTTATAAAATTTCTAGAGAAAAAGTGAGCCGTCTATCTGATAACTGAATAGGTAATTGTTTATACACGAAAAAACTTGTTTCTACTTCACATGAATTTAAAGAAGCAAATTTAAATTATTGTTTAATTCAGGGTTGTACATCTAAAATTATTATATTTTCTTCAAATTTACCCATCTTAATAATATTATTAATTTGAATTATTTTTTGATATCCCTCATTGTTCTTTAACAGCGTGCAGAATTTTTGATACAGTTTGTTGGTTTCCCCAAGGTGTTTAATTTTTTCATTTAATGAATAATTGATAATTACAATACATACTTTGGTCTAATGAAATGTTCCGCTTTTCTAATTCAGCAATTGGTTCAGCAATATTTACAAAATTGGTTTGGATATTTATGTGTTGAATTACTTTTTAATAATTAATTTAATAATAGTTTAAATTTAATGATATTTTTTTAAAACATCCATACATTTTTTATAGCACCTGCGTTATCTACACCGAAACTACAAATGACGCCTCTACTTCCCTCAAAAATATCGGTTATAAAATCGAGATATCACAGGTTCAGGTGGTAAAGGCACATTAGGTAAACGATGTTTATACACTTGTATTCGCAGAAAGGCTTTAAAAATATTTTGTTATATTTGATACAAGATTATTGACCATTTGGAAACTCTGTCCTTACAGTATCTGCCACTCTATGTAAAGCGTGCGCTAAACATGTAACAAATTTGAAAAAAATATTTAAATATTGTCCACCTTTGGTCATATTAAGGCGCAGCATCACTTAACAGTAACAAAATGCTTTCACTAACAAAATGTGACTGCATATGGCAGAGCCTTCTTCGCTTCCTTTATTCGTCGTCCCCTTGCCCTATAAATTATAAAAGGCAAAGATTAAGGATATTACCAGGAAGGGGTACCACTAGAATTTTCAGATTTATTGTTTAGATCTGGGACTGCTCATTTCTTTTTAAATTTTTTTCTATTGGTATCGTTTGAGGTAATAAAGTCTAAAAATATGCAGTTTTAATAAATGCATAAATTGTAATAAATTTTAGTGTTTTTTTGTCTTCTAATAATTAAACTTAGTTTCCGTTCTCAAAATTTAAACATGATATTATCTGGTATTAAAGGTTCTAAAAGGTATATAAGTGTTAGCTGAAGACAATTCCTTGAAGAGGTAGGTACAGCTAATTTTAGGTACAGCGAGTTATTATTTTTTCCGTTTTTTACGAACATTTTGGAGAAAAATATTTTAAATAAAATAATTGTTGATTAAAAAAAATTCTTAAAATTTTTAATGTTTATAAATAAAAACGCTGGACGGAAGGGCCGCCCGAGAACTTTATCGTACCGATCTATTATCGTTATGGTACTAGATACTGGAATTCTATAAAAATAACAAAGTTACTCGTTATTTTGATATTTTAGAAACACCTACTGTACTTAAAAGTATTTTATGGTTCTACGCATCATTAATTCCTGCATTTGAGAAAATGTTCGATGCCATATTTCGGGGACACACTATAGATTTGTAGGTTATTGCATAAATCAATAGAATATTATAGTCATACTTTCATTTCAAATTAGTTCATTTTTCTGAGAATTAATAGTTTACAATATTTGCTTTTCATTCTATTTCGATTACGCCAGTCAATGCGCGAGATTAGGAACAAGATATTATCTCCAAATTCTATCCTACTGCATGGATTTTAATGAAATTTTGGGAGTAGCCCAATCTCCTAATTCAAAGTCTATCCTATATACTATGGCGCTTTTATCATGGGGGAAGTTCCCACCACTTCTCAGGGGTGAAATATTTTTATTTTCGAATTACATGGAGAAAAAGGAAGATTTTTAAGAAAATTTAAAAATTCATTCTATAATTTGATCACATTTTTTACAAAAACCATTCATTTTAAACCCGTTCAACTTTTTGAAAGTAGAAATAACACTATATATATTAAAATGTATTGTAGAAGGAAAACAATGCATTTAAATTATGGTGGATGGGGAGTTAAATGTATATACTTTTCATTTTTTCTTAAAGTACATTAGTCATATATTTTTTTGCACCATATCTCGCTTAGTTTGTAAGTAACCGACATTTAACGGTGCTCATTTTAAAGGCCTTTTCAAACACTACAAAAGGTGTTGGTAGCATTATACACCTAAAACCTAGCGTTCCTCTGTTATTTCAAGATGAATACACCAATTTGAGCATGCACCAAAAAACAAACTATTTTCACCTACCATATCTCTTTTTGTATTATAAATAGAACATTTACGAAGGAACGAATCTCTTTATTATTTATAATTTAAAAAATGTTTTATATAGTGTTTTTAGTTCGATGCATAGTTTTTAAGGTATTCACAAAAAATCCGTCCGAAAAGGTGTCACTTTTCAATGAAAATGGCCAATTTTCAACTACGCATAACTCAAAAAGTATTGAGTTCTCAAAAAAAAGTATAGACCAGTTTTTGCTTAGAAATAGGTTCTTTAGCCACTTCCGTGCTTATTTTGACCAACAAATTTTCCACCCCCTTGAAGAAGTGGGAACCGCCCCAAGATAAAAGCGCCATAGTATATAGGGTAGATTTTGTTTCTTGAGCTATTCCCTCCTTACTGTGAAAATATTAAGTACATCAATTTAGTAGGATGGAATTCGGAGCCAAATACCCTCATTGACTGCCCTACAATAATGCTCTGCTATGAACGCGTGAGAGAGGACACACATAAGATTATAGCAAAATTTCTATTTACCGTAACTTTTCGAGTTTTCGAGCTACAGCAATGAATTTTATGTCATTGGAAAGGTAATTTTGCATTCTTTCAAAATATGTTAAAATATACAGGGCGTATCTAAAAAAATTAAGTTTTTTATTAATTTGACATGCAGTCTCTGATGAACCTCTAACAAGAGGTGAAATCGTCGATAAGAGTGCTGGCTGCACTCTCTGATCTGAGTAAAAATTAAGACAGTTTTGGTTTCGCACCGCAACTGAATGAATAAAAATGGTATACATTTTTATTTTTTTATTAGTATTACTCCTATAGAGTAACTAGGTCCATTTTCCGTTGGAACTTTACCACGCTGCAGACGGGGGTTGTGAATTGCATAGTGTAGAATTCCTTCCCTTTAGTCTTCACTGCAGCATCCATTTGGCTTGCATATTGTAGAAGCCTTGGAGGTTGTCACCAGGAAATGGGCCAATAAAGTTTTTCAATTAAAAATCTTTTAAAAATATTTAATTTACAAATATTTTTATTAGGTTGAAAAACTTAGTCTTTTATTTAGCAGATGCCGCTAAGCACCTACTACCATCTCGTCAGTTGCGGTGGGAGATGGATATGTCGAAGATCTTTGCCTGGGCGAGAGAAATGCAGCCTATGCAGTCTCTGATGAACCTCTAACAAGAGGTGAAATCGTCGATAAGAGTGCTGGCTGCACTCTCTGATCTGAGTAAAAATTAAGACAGTTTTGGTTTCGCACCGCAACTGAATGAATAAAAATGGTATTTATTTTTTTATTTTTAAAATTCGTGTCTTGAAACAGTTTGTGAATATTCTCTTGGCCCCTAATGGTTCTAGCCCTCGATTTGTTGATATTTGCAAGTTTTAGCAGCATATTTTATACATGAATAGAATTGTCCTCGAATTTCTAAATGACACAATTATTAAAGAATTTCATAATACACACACCGGCAAAATTAGCCGAACACCTTAAAAATGAGACATGTTTGATATCTCGAATTTCCTAAATCTGTTGTCCGATTTGAGTGATTCTTTTAGTATGTTATGGCCTTATTACTTATAAATATCGGTGTAAAAATATTATTGCTAGACAGGTAAATGGATTAAATTATAAATAATTATAAATAAATATTAAAACAGGAAAACAGTTAAATAAATAAATTACTAAGCGATGTAAGCGATGTAACAATGACGACCTCCCATGGATTTCAGCTTAACTAGCCTCGAGGGGGGTTTTAATATCAAACGCTGAGCGCACATGCATTTGAATCAAGTATGTAATATTCAATATTTATTTTTGCATGTTCTTTTTACAAATTTTATATACAACATCGACGAAAAATGAACATCAGATCGAAAAACTGCAAAACACACGTATTCAATATTTTTGAAAAATCTATCGAATAGCACCAAACTCGAGCCCCCACATAGGTGGGGGTGGGGGACTTAATTTAAAATCTTAAATAGAAGCCCCAATTTTTATTGTAGGTTTGGATTCCTTACGTAAAAATAAGCAAATCTTATTCGACACATTTTTTCGAATTCTGGATAGATCGCGCTATAATCGGAAAAAAACGATTGTTTCAAATGGAAAATTAAATTAAAAAATGAAAAGTCCCCCACTACATGGAAAACTTAACCTTCTTCTAGTTTTAGTACATGCTCTTCACAATCCAATAGGTCCCTATAACGCTCGAGTAACTGCAAATTTAACATATTTTCCTCCCCTACTCTCAGGATTTGTTGATGAAAACATAGATAGATGTTAACGCACATAACTTTTTTATTATCCCACATAATTAAATGAATCGAAAAGGAAAATGTTAAGAAAGCGTAACTCTACAATCGAGTTTTAAATTTAATATTTTACATATGCTAGAATAGTCCACAGTATGTTCCAAAAATTAAGAAAAAAACACTGTATGATTGGTACACCCGGCATAAAATGATATTTACATGGTTGGCAACAATATTATCACAACGATATTCTTAAATAATAAGGCTATAGCTATAACATACTAAAAGAATCACTCAAATCGGACCACTGGCTTAGAAAATTCCAATCAAACATGTCCTATTTTTAAGGTGTTCCGCTAATTGTGCCGGTGTGTGTATTAACGCATTATTAACGTCTTGTTTGTTTTCATTTATTCCTAATGCAAATGCTAAAAACTCAGATCTTGCATAAAGCGTACACTGCGACCAGTCCTAATTGTAGAAACTTCACAAATTAAAGTTTAAATAGGTTATTTAAGACTGGGCTCGCACTCCGAAAACAACTTAGTGTATTAATAATTAACACGGTCGTCTCTAAGCCCACGGGTGGAAGATACACACGTGGCTTTGGTCTGGATCCATTTTGTTTAGGGACTTCCTAAAAGCACTATCGGGAAATGCCGAATACTCCAGCAGACTACGTTGACATATACCGTAATATCGTCGGAGGTGAATAATGTCCTACGAACACGTCGGAACGAATAATCCGAAACTGTACCTCAAATTTTTTAGATATTTAAAAAAATATATATACCAAACTGAGAACCCATAACACAACAGTAGGTTTGGTCAATAATTGTGCTAGTTACGTTCCATAACTTCCCAAAATATAGAACTTGACCCAAATAACTGTAAAGATTTTAACTATTAAACTTATTAGTTATACGAGGCTTTAGTATAGTATAGTTGATCCAAAAGATGGCATAACCCAGACATCCAAAGCGAAAGTTATCCTTCAACACCAAATTGTTCTATTAGTATAGTATAGTTGATCCAAAAGATGGCATAACCCAGACCTCCAAAGTGAAAGTTATCCTTCAACACCAAATTGTTCTATATGGTCCACACAATGTCCAGAAAAAGTCACACCATTTTGAGCGTCGGGTTTGGGGGGGGGGAGAGGGGGGAGAAATCGGTAAATTCGTAGTTTTTTAAGATTTTCGCCAACATTTCTAAAACTATGCGGTTTAGCATGAACAAGCTTCTATACAAAATTGTTCTACATTAAATTTGAAATAAAAAACGCCCTATGCATAATTTTTCTAAAATGAATGGTTCCAAAGTTACGGAGGTAGTATAATATAACTGGTCCAAAAAAAGGCCTAACCTAAACATCCAAAGTAAAAGTTTTCCTCCAACACCAAAATGTTCTATATGGTCCACATATTGTTCAGTAAAAAGTTACACCATTTGAGCGTCCGGTTTGGGAGGGAGATGGGAGAGAAGCCGGTAAATTAGTAGTTTTTTTTAAGTTTTTCGTCAATATTTCTAAAACTATGCTTTAGCGTAAACAATGTTATATACAATAATATTCTACATGAAATTTAAAACAAAAAATATTGTATACATAATTGTCATAAAATCAACGGTTCTAGAGTTACGGAGGGTGAAAAGTCGAGGTTTTCGATACTTTTTATATTTTTTGGGCAATATTTATGATATAACTATACCAAAACTATACCAAAAACCCAGACATCCAAAGTGAAAGTTATCCTCCAACACCAAAATTGTTCTATATCGTCCACATAATGTTCAGAAAAAGTCACACAATTTTGAGCGTGGGGTTTGGGGGGGAGGGGGGAGAAATCGGTAAATATGAAAAGTATCGAAAACCTCCAATTTTCACCCTCCGTAACTCTAGAATCGTTGATTTTATACCAATTATGTATAGAACCTTTTTTGTTTTAAATTTTATGCAGAAAATTTTTCTGTAGAACATTCCTCACGCTATAGCATAGTTTTAGAAATATTGACGAAAAACTTAAAAAACTACTAATTTACCGACTTCTCCCCCATCTCCCCCCCAAACCGGACGCTCAAAATGGTGTAACTTTTTACTGAACAATATGTGGACCATATAGAACAATTTGGTGTTGAAGGAAAACTTTTACTTTGTATGTCTGGGTTAGGCCTTTTTTTGGACCAATTATAATATACTACCTCCTTAACTTTGGAACCGTTCATTTTAGAAGGGTTATGCATAGGGCCTTTTTTATTTCAAATTTAATGTAGAACAATTTTTTGTTAAGGGTTGTTCATGCTAAACCGCTTAGTTTTAGAAATATTGACGAAAAACGTAAAAAACTACGAATTTGCAGATTTCTCCCCCCTCTCCCCCCAAACCCGACGCTCAAAATGGTGTGACTTTTTTCTGAACATTATGTGGACCATATAGAACAATTTGGTGTTGGAGGATAACTTTCACTTTGGATGTCTGAGTTTGGGTCTAACTATACCATACTATATATGGTCCACACAATGTCCAGAAAAAAGTCACACCATTTTGAGCGTCGGGTTTGGGGGGGTGAGGGGGAGAAATCGGTAAATTCGTAGTCTTTTAGATTTTTCGTCAATATTTCTAAAACTATGCGGTTTAGCATGAACAACCCTGTATACAAAATTGTTCTACATTAAATTTGAAATAAAAAAGGCCCTACGCATAATCTTTCTAAAATGCATGGTTCCAAAGTTACGGAGGAAGTATAGTATAACTGGTCCAAAAAAAGGCCTAACCCAAACATCCAAAGTAAAAGTTTCCCTCCAACACCAAATTGTTCTGTACGGTCCACATATTGTTCAGTAAAAAGTAACATCATTTTGATCGTCCGGTTTGGGGGGCAGATGGGGAGAAGTCGGTAAATTAGTAGTTTTTTTACGTTTTTCGTCAATATTTTCTAAAACTATGCTTTAGCGTAAACAATGTTATATACAAAAATGTTCTACATAAAATTTAAAACAAAAAATCTTGTATACATAATTGCTATAACATCAACGGTTCCAGAGTTACGAAGGGTGAAAAGTCGAGGTTTTCGATACTTTTTATATTTTTTGGGCAATGTATGTTATAACTATACCAAAAAAACCAGACATCCAAAGTGAAAGTTATCCTCCAACACCAAATTGTTCTACATAATATATGGTCCACATAATGTTCAGAAAAAAGTCACACCATTTTGAGCGTCGGGTTTGGGGGGAGAGGGGGGAGAAATCTGTAAATATAAAAAGTATCGAAAACCTCCACTTTCACCCTCCGTAACTCTGGAACCGTTGATTTTATAACAATTATGTATAGAACCTTTTTTGTTTTAAATTTTATGTAGAACATTTCTCTACAGAACATTCTTTACGCTAAAGCACAGTTTTAGAAGTATTGACGAAAAACCTAAAGAAACTACTAATCTACCGACTTCTCCCCCATCTCCCCCCCCCCAAACTGGACGCTCAAAATGGTGTAACTTTTTACTAAACAATATGTGGACCATGTATAACAATTTGATGTTAAAGGAAAACTTTTACTTTGGATGTCTGGGTTAGGCCTTTTTTGGACCAATTATATTATACCTACTACCTCCGTAACTTTGGAACCGTTCATTTTAGAAGGGTTATGGATAGGGCCTTTTTTATTTCAAATTTAATGTACAACAATTTTGTATAGAGGGTTGTTCATGCTAAACCGCATAGTTTTAGAAATATTGACGAAAAAACCTAAAAAACTACGAATTTACAGATTTCTCCCCCCTCTCCCCCCAAACCCGACTCTCAAAATGGTGTGACTTTTTTCTGAACATTATATGGACCATATAGAACAATTTGGTCTTGGAGGATAACTTTCACTTTGGATGTCTGGGTTTGGGTCTAACTATACCATACTACTTGTTCTATTAAAACTCACCTTTAGCTCAAAAAAATATTGGCAAAAATAGATTCATAAATATGTATCAATTGCCAGAGAACGGCAGTTCTCGCCAGTGGCGCACACCCACACCCTCCTACACGCTACACTATATACAGTGCTAGTCAAAAATCCGTACCCCCTCGTATCTTTTGAACGGTTATACCTATAATAGTGAAATTTGCAGGGAGGAAATAAAGAGACGTAAGCTTCTTAATTAGTCATGATAGGTGACGTAATAGTGACAGGTGACGTTACAGAGCCACTGGGACCGATAAGTTTAAATGGGACCTTATGGCAAGTGATACCTCGTTTGAAAGGTATTAAAAATACCTATTCAGCCATACTAATTTTTTGGATTTTAGTTGATTTTGAGTTTGGTGTATAAATTCAATAAATGTAATATTGTAGTTTCGCATTTAATTAATAAAAATTCAAATGCCCGCCTGTGGTTTTTTTGTCAAAATAGTTGACGTTTTTCAATTCTCTAGTAGTTTTTACTTCAACGTCAACCTTTTGACAAGTAATCATATGTGGAATTTTCAATTTTTATTAATTAAATGCGAAAATACAATTTTATATTTATTTCATTTATTCATCAAAATTAGCTTAAACTCAAACAAAATTCATATGACTGTATAGGTATTTTCAATACCTTTCAAACGAGGTATCACTTGCCATAAGGCCCATTTAAAATTATCTGTCACAGTGGCGCTGTAAAGTCATCTGTCACTCTTACGTCACCTATCATGACTAGTTAAGAAGCTTACGTCCGTTTGTTTCATCCCTTCACATTTCACTATTATAGGTATAACCGTTCAAAAGATACGAGGTGGGGTACGGACTTTTGAGTAGCACTGTATACAGGAAATTTTCGACTTTAAAGTTCATGAAAAGACTTACCCATTCATATGTCAACCATCCATTTTGGTCCACGGGTATGGATTTTACGGCCCTTCCTATTTAGGGTCTGGTTTTCGTTCTCGTCCCCAAAACTCCCAAAATCTTAAAAAAAATGTATGTTTGTATGTATGTCTTTGGAAAAGTTAAACCGATCTGATTTTGTTTTCTGTCTTTGAAGAGGGAGTCAGGGCCGATACAGAACCGGTGTAGTTTGCGACTTTTGACCACCCATAAGCCAGCTATATTAAGACTTGATAGGTAAAAAACGGCATATCTTTTGGGGGTATATATCTTCGGTTCAGGAAGAGACAGGAGAACCGCAAATACACCAAATCAATATTGTTGAGTTAAGCTTTTAAATGGTGTTTAAACCGCCAGGATCAGACATACACATGGCTCAGTATAGCCGAAAAACTGAAAAACTAAACTTTTAAAATTTTGGCTTTTCGACAATTACTCAAAATTTTAACCTACGAATTGCGCCAATAACTGTGCGTTTGTAGAAGGAGTCTAGACGAATCTGGTATATATCCGGGAAAATTCGAATTTTTAAGTTATAGTCCTCATAAAATATGATCAAATCTACTTCCTATGGGAAAAACGGTTTTTCAAGCTCAATAATTCCTGTAATTGATTTAGTTATCATACTTGAAATTAGATGCATCAGATACTACTTGTCAATACGTTTCAAACACATGTTTACTGATCAAAATCGGTTAAGCAGTTTAGAAGTTATTAAGCTGCACAAGAATAATCCAATTAACGATTATTACCGAAATTGTTTATGTAGTTGTAGTGGTTACTTAGTCCATTCTTTCACGGTTTTTGCTCTAAATTTTAAAGAACAGCTTGGATTGACATGAAATTTGGCATACGTATAGCTTACATGTCAAAAAACAAAGTGATATTGTGCCGATGTGTGCTTTTACCCTGGGGGTGACTTTCACCCCGTCTTGTGGGTGAAAAAATGTATGTCCAAAATAAGTCCGGAAATGGGTAAACTGACTAATTTTAAGTAACTTTTGTTCTATAGAGCTTTTTCGCCAAGACAACAATTTTCGAGTTATTTGCGAGTGAATATGTTCATTTTTCAACAAAATAACCACATTTTTAGAAGATTTTTCGCAAATAATTCAAAAGGTAAGTATTTTACCGAAAAAAACTTCCTAGCAAAAATATAGCATATAAAAAAGTAAAAAAAATGGTGTACGCGTTAGGTCTCTGGATCTCCTAGAACCAGAGTTATAGCCAATGAAAAATAGATTCATATACACCAAATTTCAAATAGAATATTTAGACGTGAAATATCCAAAAAATTAAGCAATTTTTAGGGAAAACTCATTTTAACTTTTTTAAAATGTTTAAAAAAAGCTTTATTTCTGTGTTTACAAAAAGTTTCTAGCATTAAATTTAAACAAGTTACGCTCAAAATAAAAATGGTCCCTTTTGTTTTTGCAAAAAAAAATCGGAAAGACCACCCCCTAATTAGCAACTTAAATCAAATTAATCGTTACCGCTCCACAAATTATTTCAGTTACATTGTGTTTATATGATCTGTAAGTTTCATCGATTTAAAGTGCTTATTTTTAAAAAAATTTGGTTTCAAAATAAAATTTTTACAAATTTAAATTTTGAAAAATATGCTTTTTTTCAAAATAACTTAAAAATTGTTAGAGATATCAAAAATCTTGAAAAACAAAAAAAGTCAGATTTGCTTTTCTGAATATCATGTATTTTTTGTTTTTCTGTTAGACAAAAATTGATTAAGATTTTGTGTTTCTAAATTTGCATACATTCGTGATCAGTGACTCGTTCAACCCATTTTAACTACAGCCCTTTCAATAATAAGAACTTTGAACCGATGAAACTTACATATCATATAAACAATATATACACGAGTCAGGAAACTTGTGAAGTCGTAACGATTAAGTTCATTTAAGATATTAATTAGGGGGTGATTTTCTCGATTTTTTCACCAAAACCAAAAGGGACTAACTTTCTTTTGAGCGTAACTTGTTTAATTTTGATGCTAGAATTTTTTTTATAAAACAAAAATGAAGCTTTTTTTAAACACTTTAAATAAGTTAAAATGAGTTTTCCCCGAAATGTGCTTCATTTGTGGTTATTTCACGTTAAAATATTCCATTTGGAGTTTGACGAACATGAACCTATTTTTCATTAGCTATAACTGTGCTTCTGCTAGGTGCAGAGACGTGATATATACACCATTTTTGTATGTTTTTTTCGACAAAATACTTACTATTTGAGTTATTTGCGAAAAACCGTTTAGAAGCGTGGTTATTTTGTTGAAAAATTAACATATTCACTGCCAAATAACTCGAGAAGTATTAACTTAGTGAAAAAACTCTATAGAACAAAAGTTACTTAAAATTAGCCAGTTTATCCATTTCCTGACTTTCTTTAGACGAATATTTTTCACCACCAAAAGGGGGTGAAAACCACCCCCAGAGCAAAAGCACATATCGGCACAATATCACTTTTTTTCTTTGACTTGTTAGCTATGTGTATGCCAAATTTAATGTCAACCCAAGCGGTTCTTTAAAATTTAGAGGTTTTGCAATATTTTACCGTTAAAGAACGGACTAACTATGCTTAATTTGATCTGGAAACGGGCAATCCGAGTACATTTACCGGCTATCCCAATATTTTTCTCAATCTATTTCGAATAGATAAAAAATCTAGTGTACATTCGATGGAAACTAGATCATTTGGGAGATAATGCGACAAAGGCGACCATTTATAAAGCTTAACGTGTAATCGAGAAACATGGCATTTAAC
This sequence comes from Diabrotica virgifera virgifera, assembly GCF_917563875.1. NCBI lineage: Eukaryota > Metazoa > Arthropoda > Insecta > Coleoptera > Chrysomelidae > Diabrotica > Diabrotica virgifera. The sequence goes on from NC_065450.1 coordinate 10,519,918, forward strand.
TTCATTCATTTAATTTATAAATAACTTTGAAAAACTCCTGATACAAGAAAAAAAAACCGCTAAACGCCGTAAAAATGAGTGGCGCATACAATATTCCAACTAAAAAAGATCTGATATGAATATTACGTGGCGCGAAAATGTATTTTCATTTTGATGCAAAACAAAATTCTAGTTTTATTTTTAAATATTTTTTCATAATATTTGCTGAATTTGAAGTAAACGCGCCACAAAAGAGTTTAAAATTTCAAACTGCATCAAAGGTACTTTTTTGTGGCGCGTTTTACTTTAAATTTAGCAAATATGATGGAAAAATCTTTTAAAATAAAACTAAAATTTTAGTTTGCATCAAAATGAAAATACATTTCCGCGCCACGTAATATTCATATCAGATCTTTTGTAGCTGGAATATTGTATGCGCCACTCGTTTTTACGGCGTTTAACGGTTTTATATTCTTGTAGAATTTAGAGAAGAAGTTGCAAAATTGAAATGGAGATTTGCCGGACACAATAAAAAACAAAAATAAGACAGACGGAACAAAATTCTTATAAATTGGAGACCGTGGGGGTATAAACGGAGCAGAGGAAAGCCCAAATGAGAGTGGCAGATAATATCAAGAAGCACTTGGGCTCTAGGTGGATGACTGTAACCACATACAGAGAAGAATGTAAGAGGATTATGAGGGTTTATATAATAATATGGACCGAAAAAGGCTAATAACATAAATAGATAAAAGTAAGGCGCATATCCCACTGTATCACCAACCGGTGTATACCCTCTCGTTTTTACTTATTCGTCGACTGAAAACGATTGACTTCTAACGCCTTGTTCAGTTGCCGAGAGATCTGAGAATGGCAAGGGAAGCAAGAAAGCAAGCAATTTGATTCAACCCGACCTGTGGGAGATGCCCATCCTATCGAAAAAGTACATTCAGGTGTAACAATTCATTGGGGCGAGGTGTTTTGACCCGAGTTCAAAACAGGGATCACCCCACCTCGCTCCAATGCCCCAGGCCATCCCTTTCCCCCCATAGCACGCTGATGCGCGATGGGGGCACAACTATCGTAGCCAAATGCTCTTCACAATGGAATCCTGGGAAATAAGATTCCAATGTGGTGCCCTAATCGAATTACAAAAATAGGCCAGCGTGAAGCACTCTATATCTTCTTGTTGTTCTGAAGCTATTTCCTTGTGGCATTTTTATAATGAATTATTTATATGGGAAATAAGCCACAAATAAAATGAAAAAAATAATTTTATTAACGTTTCGATGCCCAAATCGGGTGCCGTTGTCAAAATACAAAATATTACTAGAATAAACAAAAGTGTTGTTGCTAAGCAGAAAAAACTCTTGTAATAATTTATTTAATCTGACTCATTTATATTGGCAATTCATACATATATTATACATTTAAAAGTAGAAGACTTTACAATGATATTGCCAATATTTATGAGTTGCGTTCCTGGGACGACTTACTGAAAGATAGTTCATTCGATTACATGAAATCAACCCTAACTCAAGAATATCCGTCACAAAAAAATTATAGCATGTGATCTGTCTTTAAAAAGACAACCAAATGCAACGACAGTAAAATTCTCGCGTTAGAGACTTCATAGTAAATCACAAGGGAAAACCAGGAAAAAACCTTGTGATACTATCCTGGTTTTCCCTTGTGATTTACTATGGAGTTTCTAACGCGAGAATTTTACTGTCGTTGCATTTGGTTGTCTTTTTGAAGACAGATCACATGCTATAATTTTTTGTGACGGATATTCTTGAGTTAGGATTGATTTCATGTAATCGAATGAACTATCTTTCAGTAAGTCGTCCCAGGAACGCAACTCATAAATATTGGCAATATCATTTTAAAGTCTTCTACTTTAAAATGTATAATATATGTATGAATTGCCAATATAAATGAGTCAGATTAAATAAATTATTAGAAGAATTTTTTTTTGCTTAGCAACAACACTTTTGTTTATTCTAGTAGTATTTTGTATTTTGACAACGGCACCCGATTTGGGCGTCGAAACGTTAATAAAATTATTTTCTTCATTTTAATTGTGGCTTATTTCCCTTATAAATAATTAACCTTTATCTTCTATTTCAGGGGTGGCCAAATTGTGGCTCGCAAGCCACGTGTGGCTCTTTGAAGGATTATTTGTGGCTCAATAAATGTACCTGAATTACTTTCAATTTTTGTGTTTCAAAATGTCTTAAATTACTGACAACAAATATAGAAGACTAAGTATAACATCAGGACATAAACAAGGAGACTTCTTATCACTGTTGCTATTCAATTTGGCTTTAGAATATCGTCGTGGTAACTGCAATAGGTGGTAGGTCAAAACCTTGGAAATTTTCGGGAAGGACAAAAAACCATTTTATACTTTCCCAGTTGCAAAAAGTTCTATGTCAAATATTGGAGCATAAAAGTAATCTAAATTGATTATACCTTGTTATAAGCATTGATAGTATAAACATAACTTACCTTTATATTTTGTAAGTATATTATATTATGATTAGAAATGTTTCAACTGTTTTTTTGCAGCATCTCTGATCACAGCTTGACATAAGATTATTTGCAGTGGCCAAATAACATTGTCAAACTATTCGACTTTTTGAAACTCGACTTTATATCGACTTCCTATTGGGCTGTTGACGTACGACCTTTTCAAGTTGTGTAAATGACTGAATTAATCGATCACTTATAATAAACCTATAAACCAAAATCCATATGATTTTGACATACGGCCTATTATAGTTACCACGAGGATATGTAATAAGCAAATATTAGGTCTGGATCCCGCGTATGAAAAAAAAGTTGATTAATAGCAAGCTGAAAATTTGTTAATAGCTTAAGGGTGCCTGGTCGGATAAACTTTGACATATGGGAACACTGGAACAGGGGCAGTTTTAATTGTGGAACAGGTTAAAAATTTGGAACGGTCAGACCACGAAAACGGCACATTTATTTTGTCCCACAGAATAGACTTAAGAGGAAACAGTAGCGATCAACAGGTAGCGAAAACGCGTTCCAAGATTGCGGCTGTAATTTTGAATATTTTCTCGAGATATTTGGCACACGTATTCGTAATATAATAAAGAATGGCGGTACAGAGCCCAATTTAAAAATATATTAATACGTGGAAATTACTCTGTAAATAAATACAATATTAAAAAAACGAGCCTGTACCGCCATTAAGAAGAACAAAAAAATACACTTTCTTAAAATAAACTTTTTTATCCGATGCCTAGATTTTGTGTCATTTTGGAACTACTAAAATTTTTTATTTCAGTAGTAGTTCCAAAATGACACAAAATCTAGGCATCGGATAAAAAATTTATTTGAAGAAAGTGTATTTTTTTGGTTCTTCTTAATGGCGGTACAGGCTCTTTTTTTAATATTGTATTTAATTACAGAGTAACTTCCACGTATTAATATATTTTTTAAATTGGGCTCTGTACCGCCATTCTTTATTATATTACGAATACGTGTGCCAAATATCTCGAAAAAATATTCAAAATTACAGCCGCAATCTTGGAACGCATTTTGGCTACCTGTTGATCGCTACTGTATCACCTTAAACTCTCTGAACAGAGATTAAACTCTCATGCAAAAATCAGACTGCTATTTATCACCTGTCATAATTCCTGTCATTGGACATATTCTACATATTCCACTCATTAAAACGCCCATTTGGTGATAAATAGCAGTCTGATTTTTTCATGAGAGTTTAATCTCTGTCGGAGAGTTAAGTCTGTTCTGTCGGACAAAATACATGTGCCGTTTTCGTGGTCTGACCGTTCCAAATTTTTAATCTGTTCCACAATTAAAACTTCCCCTGTTCCAGTGTTCCAATATATCAAAGTTTGTCCGACTAGACACCCTTAGCCTATTAACAAATTTTCAGCTTGCTATTAATCAACTTTTTTTTCATACGCGGGATCCAGACCTATATCATCTCAGCTTGAACCCCTGATGTAAGGAATGTTGAAGGGTTGGTATACAATTAACCCTTATAGTCCTTATTTAAATAATTACTGCTTCATCTGCTACAACATACTTTATTTACAAGTCTTTGAAATGTATTATAAACAATAACATTATATCAGCCAAACCATTTCGCAATCCTACGTACAATAATATAATTCATTCTCTCGTGTTTTGTCGTCTATTTTATATTTTATTCTTAACTCAAAACAACACGTCTTATGGGTTCACCTGAGTTCAATGTCACTTCACTAATACATATCTTAAGTAGATAGACAACCTGCGTTCTGGCACATCCCCTAAATCGCAACCCTTAAATATTAATAAATGCCAAACGGCTTAACGTAGGATGACGTGTGACGTATCGTTGGAAAGGGGATGAAAAGGGGGGTTGAACGCAGTATGTGGCGTGCGCATCGGAATATGCCAAAAGGGCATTACGTCATATCTTCTTTTCTATTGGTCCGATTTTGACGTAAGAGGGCTCGTCGGAACGGGGAGGGGGGTAACGAATAAGTTGAGACAAAAAAACAAAGATGGCGCCAGTGCCAAAAGGGCATTACGTCATATCTTCTTTTCTATTGGTCCGATTTTGACGTAAGAGGGCTCGTCGGAACGGGGAGGGGGTAACGAATAAGTTGAGACAAAAAACAAAGATGGCGGCAGTGCCAAAAGGGCATTACGTCATATCTTCTTTTCTATTGGTCCAATTTTGACGTAAGAGGGCTCGTCGGAATGGGGAGGGGGTAACGAATAAGTTGAGACAAAAAACAAAGATGGCGCCAGTGCCAAAAGGGCATTACGTCATATCTTCGTTTCTATTGGTCCGATTTTGACGTAAGAGGGCTCGTCGGAACGTGGAGGGGGTAACGAATAAGTTGAGACAAAAAACAAAGATGGCGGCAGTGCCAAAACGGCATTACAGCATATCTTTGTTGCTATTGGTCCGATTTTGACGTATGGGGTGTCAAATAAAAGCGGTGGTGACACAGAAGCCAACTGTCAATTCTTCTTCTTCTTTTCGTTTGTCAATTCTTCTTCTTTTCCGTGTAGTGCCTAACAGAACGTGACATTCGACATCTTTGTTGTCATTGGTCCGATTTTGACGTATGGGGTGTCAAATGAAAGCGGTGGCAACACAGAAGCCAACTGTCAATTCTTCTTCTTCTTTTCGTTTGTCAATTCTTCTTCTTTTCCGTATAGTGCCTAACAGAACGTGACATTCGACATCTTCGTTTCTATTGGTCCGATTTTGACGTATGGGGTGTCAAATGAAAGCGGTAACGACACAGAAGCCAACTGTCAATTCTTCTTCTTTTCGTTTGTCAATTCTTCTTCTTTTCCGTGTAGTGCCTAACAGAACGTGACATTTGACGTATGACGTGACATTTATATGACATTGTTCAGTTTTCCGTCCGAAATTTGACGCAGAACGTGGCATTTGGCGTGAAATATGACGTGAATGACGTGAAATTCGACGCAGAACGTGACATTTGACGTAGATATGTGACATTCGACGTAGGACGTGAATGACGTGAAATTCGACGCAGAACGTGAATGACGTGACGTGAATGATGTGACATGTGACGTAGGACGTAAATGACGTGACGTGAATGACGTGAAATTCGAAGCAGAACGTGACATTTGAACGTGAATGACGTGACATGTGACGTAGGACGTAAATGACGTGACGTGAATGACGTGAAATTCTACGCAGAACGTGACATTTGAACGTGAATGAGTGACGTGAATGACGTGACGTGAATGACGTGTCGTGAATGACGTGACCTGAATGACGTGAAATTCGACGCAGAACGTGAATGACGTGACGTGAATGACGTGACATTTGACGTAGGACGTGACATTTGAACGTGAATGACGTGACATTCGACTTGCTATCTTCTGCTACCGTCTGCTAATCTCTATTACCTTCTGCTTCGCTCTGCTACACTCTGCTGACCCCTTATACCGCTCTGTGATCGTCTGTGCCTTCGTGAAATTCGACGCAGAACGTGAATGACGTGACGTGACATTTGACGTGAAACATTAAACGTGACCTATTATCGGTTCGATTGTGACGTATGAGGTGTCAAATACGCAAGCCCAACATCAACTGCTCGTCACCAGCCTACTTATTATTGTTCTTTCAAATAAACTAGTCAAATGTCCACTATTATACAGAAGTCTTCCATTCTTTCGTCTATAAGTAATTTTTTGATCAACACGGTATATACAAGTACTAATATTTTCACACACTAGAGTAATTCCAACGAAAATTTCTAATCTGGACTTTTAAAATTTCCTTATTTTATAACTTCTATTTCACGAGTAAATTCGTGAGCCACCCCGTATATACACATACTAATATTTTTCATACATTACAATTAAAATAGGTAAATAAATGCACAAGAAATGTCGTTAAAGAAGGAAACTGTATATGTGAATCATTTCCAATAACAAAGTAGTTTAAACAAGGATGTTGTCTGCCTCCGACTTTATTCAAAATATATTCAATCATAGCTAGAGCAGTGGAGGAAACAATTATCCGGAATGGGAATAGACAGAGGCGGTGGTAAATATCTAGCAACCTTGTTTTTCGCAGATGATCAGGTAGTCGTAGCGAATGATGAAGAAGACAGACTATATGTTTAGAAGAATACATAAAGAATTTGAATTATTAGTCACACAAAACGATGAGGAATCCTTTAGCGGTCATTAATGACTTAATTTGTTGTTAATTACGTGGGGGTAATGGCCTATAATAGTAGTTGTGTATTTCGAAATAAAATAAAAAAAAACGGTTAGTGGTTTCTGATAAATTAATATCGACATTATTTAACGCATGTTGGGCAAAATTCGATACAGTAGAATACAGCAAAAGTAGACATGAAAAATGATAGTAATACATACAAATTCAATATCAATATTCGCACACCAAGCAGTCCTTGCTTATTATAGATATTATATCGACGCTTGAAAGGTAAAACTGCTAATACGCAAACTACGAATTTTACAGGAGAACCCTTTAAAGTTTGAAATATTATAAAAAAAAATTATAATTTTTGTTGTACGCTTACTATCTTGATAAATCTTAGGAATATAAATGTTTCATAATAGAATGCTTTCATGGTATAAATTTCTAAAGGAAATATTATCTAGTTTTAAAATTAATGGCGCATTATACAAAGTGATTCTTGAATGCAATCAGGTTAATTTACCATTTATGAGTAATTTTATGAGAAGGTGAAATGTTTTATAATATATTTATCTTATGAGTGCAAGCTACTAGAAATGTCTTTTGAAATTACAAGAATATAAGTCATTCTCGGTTTAAATTCTACTATTTTATTATATTTATTGCATAATTATTAGATATTCTAGACATTCCACATTAAAAACAAAAAGAAATAGTTTAAGTTATTAGAAAATACTTTATTTCTACGAAAAAAAAAGTGAGGTTCATGGCAAAAACAATAAAAAACACATCAGCAATATATTAAAGTTGAACTCAATCTTCTTCGTCAGTATCTATAAGGGCATCATTTACACTATTACCTCTAGGTAATTTATATGTAAGGGTATATATTCTAGGTAAGGGTATGACATTCGATTGGCACAATTTATTCAGATCGCTATATTTTTCTTTGGAAATTAACAAAGGGGTTGGATATAAGTTACAATTTTCTGAATTCTTTACTTTACCGCTGATTTGTATGATCTCTTCTTGAGCATCTGAGGCCATCGAAAACTCAGGATATGATTTTGTTCATGGAAAAAGCCATAAGAGGCGGAAAAAGTCGAAAAAAAAAATATGTCGACTAATGTGTATATAACCTTAAGAAAGATGAAAGAGACGAAGACCCACCCAACATATTTGACGAAAAGAACGATAAGAAAAAAAGAAAGAAGAAGGATAAACATGTGAATCTTCTTATTCAAGATAAATAATATGATGTGCAAGTTTCGATTAGATACCACTATGTATGGATAAACAATCTATACAGCTCCCTTTCCACACAATTAAATAAATTTAAGGGAACAAAGTATTTCGGCGATAGTTGTTGTACATTATTTTCTTACTATGGAAAAGCTAAATGTTCAAAAGGAATGTTGTTAGGGGAAATAAAATCTTATTACTGATATATGTATGCACCCGTTTTCATCGTCTACTCAGCTAGAACCACACACGGGACATCCGTGGCAAATAAGCATGTGTAGTAATAAGTGTACAAATTCAGCAAACGTGTTGCAATATTTTATCAAATTTCCTGATGCAGTAAAACGAAGCTTTATATTCAGCAGATTTATTGTGTATAAAAGGATGAGTAGCCTGCTAAAAAGTCCCATACTGTGCTGCCTTCACTATTACTAGTATCTAGTGTTGCTGTTGTTGCTGCTGAAAAGAGTGCTGTGTAAAATTCGAGGCAAAAAAAAATAATTGGTAAGTACCCCATTGCTTAATATATTGATGTAATAATTATTGGTTTGGCGACATCTGTACATTTTCATTATTTTTTGTATACCTTTGCCATACGGTGTCCATTTTATGATACGTTTGCCACACTTCTTTTGTATCTAGTAATATCTATTCTTATCAAACATCTCTCCTTTAAATTTGTATGTAACAATTGTATCAATCTAACATATAAAGCAGTTCTGTAGTTAGCTTAATTATTTTTTCCTATTTTTGTAGCAATTATCTTTTCGGAAAACAGCTGCTAGTGTTGCTGCTGAAAGAAGTGCTGTGTAAAAATCGAGGCAAAAAAAATAATTGGTAAGTACCCCCATTGCTTAATATATTGATGTAATAATTATTGGTTTGGCAACATCTGTACATTTTCATTATTTTTTTTTTTGTATGCCTTTGCCATACGTTATCCATTTTATGATACGTTTGCCACACTTCTCTTGTATCTAGTAATATCTATTCTTATCAAACATCTCTCCTTTAAATTTGTATGTAACATTTGTATCAATCTAACATATAAAGCAGTTCTCTAGTTAGCTTAATTCTTTTCTCCTATTTATGTAGCAATTATCTTGTTGGAAAACGCCTGCAGAAATCTAACCAGTTAGCCAAACCAATCGGTCAATACCAGCAAGAATCGTAAAGATTTTCTACAAAGCCAATAACTAATAGCTTTTTCTACACACACACACACACACACACACACACACACACACACGCACATCAATAACTAACATTTGTATTTTTTTTTATTATTTATTTTCGCTGCAAAAAAAACATACATTAATATACCACGGTAATGTACAAGCGACTTTAACCCCATATGAAAGCCACCCACAAAATTATTTAAGATTATTACAAGTAGATATTTCCGTAATCAATTCTGATCAAAATCAAAATTGTATCTTGGTAACTTTTGAAAAAATCATAATTTTATACAATTTTGTTCACACATTTCCATCTATTTCTGTTTTGTTCCTCTCTTATCCGCTATGTCACCATTCTTTTGAGACCGTCAGTCCGTAGCGTTGGCCGTCTTCCCCGTATTCGCTTGTATACCATTTTTATAACCACTTTTTTTTTATTAGTATCTACAGAATAGTTTTACACTGACTGTACTCGTTGATTCTGTCCATTAGCCTCTGAAGTCTCTCTAAACTATCTGCTGTCACCATGGTGTCGTCGGCATATCTAATATTGTTTACCCTTTCTCCATTTAGAAGGATGTTTTCGTCTACTCCGTATAGAGCCTCGTTAAAAATTCTCTCTGAGTACATAGTAAATATCAACGGGATAGGATACATCCCTGTCTAACTCCACATAGTATTTTTATGTGATCTGTTTCTTCTCCGTTAATTCAGTAGATGTCTGAAATTATTCTGAGGTTTTTGTCATCCACGTCTGCTTCTTTTAAAATGGTATTTTAGTTTAGTATTACGTTTCTATTATCTTATGTGTAACATAGCAGGCTTGTTCTATTTCCGTTGAAATGGGCGAAGACTTCTTTAGACATTTTTATAACCACTTTTTTATTAGTATCTACAGAATAGTTTTACACTTTATGTAGACGTTATTTAGAAATTTTTATGTGATCTGTTTCTTCTCCGTTAATTTTCATATATGCTGGTCTGATTTCAGTAGATGCCTGAAATTATTCTGAGGTTTTTGTTATCCACGTCTGCTTCTTTTAAAATGGTATTTTAGGTCAGTATTACGTTTCTATTATCTTGTGTGTAACACAGCAGGCTTGTTCTATTTCCGTTGGAATGGGCGAAGACTTCTTTAGACATTTTTATAACCACTTTTTTATTAGTATCTACAGAATAGTTTTACACTTTATGTAGACGTTATTTAGAACACTTCATTTAGGCACTCCATTGATGTTATTGTTTGTGCAATACGCATACTTTTAACACATTTATAAGCAGTTATTCTTCTTTCTCTTCTACATATTTTATGATTTTTTTTCTTTTGTTTTTAGTATAACATGGCAGACGTACCACCAATGCTATCCTTCCCATCGTTTTCACTGCGATTAGCAACATATGCAACATGGCCGGCCGCGTTACCTATTCAACCTCTGGAATTTTGCCTTGCGGGATTCCGTTACACAGGGAATAGTGACGTGGTCTTGTGTTGTTTTTGCAACACACGGTTGCATAACTGGCCAAGTAGCAGCAAACCAATGGAAGCCCATAAGCCGACTTGCACGTATGTAAAAGCATTTAAAGAATTTTACCATTTAAGTACTTACGAGGGTCGTCTCCAAACATTTAAGAACTGGGGAGGTTCAGAAGCAGAGACATATGCTAGAGCTGGTTTCTATTTTACAGGAGAGACGTTACGGTATGTGACGAAACAACACATATTTTTACCCAACGTGCGGTTACAAACGCTTGCATTACGGCCTGGTCCGGTCGTGTCTAAGAGATTGGTAGAGGAGAAAAAAGCTGCCGAAAACGGCTATTTCTATTCGGGTGTATATCAAAGGGTGATACATACAGACGTATGTGTAATGCTAGATATGGATTTGCCCCCCAAAAAAATTGATGGTAGAATTGTGTGCAAGGTATGTCTGGATGATGAAATGAATGTTTTATTTTTACCCTGCAGACATCTAGCTGTCTGCATATCCTGCAGTAACGAATTAGAGGAATGTTGCATATGCCGATCTGAAATTTTCCAACGCATAAGGGTTTTTATGTAGGACATCTGAGGCTTTTTTCTTTTTTTTTTTTTTTACTCGGTTCGTTTTCTACATTCTCTGGCCGCTTCAGCACGCCTTTCTATTCGTTGCAGTCTTTAGGCATTCTTAGTTCAGTGTGTGTGAGTGTGTGTGTGTGTGTGTGTGTGTGTGTGTGTGTGTGTGTGTGTGTGTGTGTGTGTGTGTGTGTGTGTGCGTGCGTGCGTGCGTGTGGTTCAGATATTTTACGTCCTTACATATTTAATGTAAAAATCATATTATACGGTTGTGTTGTACGTATAATTTGTTTTTTAGATGGTTCGTGAAATATGTGTACCACAGCGACCAAACGTGATGCAGCGTTTGGACGGTAAACAGCTCTAGCTATGTGTCTGCTTCTGATTACGTCTTTCTTTTGTGATCATCTGTTATCTTGGTTTCTATTGAATTGTTAAAATGCTTTTACGTAGGTAGTTTTGTTCATTTATATAAAGTTACTTTTATTTTACGTAATATGTAGTTTTGTATCACTAAATAGTGCTACTTGTTTTTCATGTAGGATGTCTTTTTGTACCACTAATAGTATTAACTGATTTTTTTTATGTAGGATGCTGTATTGTTTCGCTAAAATAGTCTTATTTTTTTTGTGTAAAATATAATTTTGTTCCCCTAAAATAGAGATAAATGCTGTTTACGTATCTATGTACTTTTTGTTCACATAAACATGAAAGAGTTGCTTGTTTTTACGTAAGTAGTTTTTTAAATACATAATAAAATGTGTTCAAATTAATAAGTGTTTTATTATTAGTAGTAATATTTGCCTCCTTCTAATATCTTCATTCCTGATGTGATATATATATATATATATATATATATATATATATATATATATACGCGAGCAACGCACCATGCGAGTCCCGATATATCCAGCAGACCACCCGAGACCCACCATAACCAAAGTGTATAATTAGATTTTTATTATAGAAAAATAAAGAATATAATATGAACTTTTATGGGCCCCAGAGAGGGGTAAGAAAAATCTTTTAGTTTAAAAAATCTATACGGAGCATACCGTGCGAGTCCCACTTACAAGTCAAGAGGACATGCGAGTCCCGCCAGTTATACATGGCACACTCAGCAAACAATATGAGACCCAGCGATGTTGCCACAACGCTGGGTCTCGTATTGTTTGCCGAATATTTTAGGTACTTCCCCGGTTTGTATATTTCACCTCGAATTTAACAGTTTTGTTTCAGCGGTTATTTTAATTCTTGTGAATAGTAAGGGCGGACGTAAAATAGTGATTTTAGGCGCAAGGATAAATATTAGGTACCTATGGAAAATAGATCAAAAAAAATTTTGGAACTCGCGTTGGACGAAAATAATAAAAGTAAGTACCTCAAGTGTTTTTTAATTTATGCAAAGTAGTTAATATTACTTACACACGTCTAATTATTTAAAGTTTTTACAAAATATTTATTATAAATGAATTAATAAATTAAAAAATGCCATTTTATTATAAACTTCGGAGCGCTTTTATAAATTATGTTTTTTTATTGGCAATTGTTGGTGAAATAAATAATTTTTTATTCTATTCTTATTTATTTCTTAAATTTTTAGAAAAAGATTATTCAAATGCAAATAAGATGGGGAAATCTTATTTTGGGCCGCCTAGCAAAACGAAACAAAATGCGAAGAAAAAAACTGAGCTTTTAGAGCCCAATGTAAAGATCTTATCGAACGTTAACCTTAAAGAAAAAATTGATAACTACTTGCAAACTATAACAACTCCCTTTTTTTTTGAATGTCAAGAAAATAAAATAGATGAATCAACATTATCTGAAAGTAAAAATAACGTAGAGGTAAGTCTTGATTTCATTTAGTGTAAATTAAAGTATACACCAAGAAAACTATTTTAATTTTTAGACTCCATTTAATAAGTATGATAAAGAAAAAAAACAGGACCATTTAAAACCCAAAGCAAATATTTTACTGGAACCAGATGTTAAACTTAATGATAACACTGATAACGACTCACAACCTTTAAACAAAACCTTGGATTTATATGAATTTCAAGAAAATGATTTAGAGGAAAAAGCATCAAAATCGCCTGAGTACGACAAGGTAAAAATTGTTTTAAACAAAATATTTAACAAAAACTTGTTTATTTTCATACTACTTGTGTGTGTGTGTGTGTGTGTGTGTGTGTGTGTGTGTGTGTGTGTGTGTGTGTGTGTGTGTGTGTGTGTGTGTGTGTGTGTGTGTGTGTGTGTGTGTGTGTGTGTGTGTGTGTGTGTGTGTGTGTGTGTGTGTGTGTGTGTGTGTGTGTGTGTGTGTGTGTGTGTGTGTGTGTGTGTGTGTGTGTGTGTGTGTGTGTGTGTGTGTGTGTGTGTGTGTGTGTGTGTGTGTGTGTGTGTGTGTGTGTGTGTGTGTGTGTGTGTGTGTGTGTGTGTGTGTGTGTGTGTGTGTGTGTGTGTGTGTGTGTGTGTGTGTGTGTGTGTGTGTGTGTGTGTGTGTGTGTGTGTGTGTGTGTGTGTGTGTGTGTGTGTGTGTGTGTGTGTGTGTGTGTGTGTGTGTGTGTGTGTGTGTGTGTGTGTGTGTGTGTGTGTGTGTGTGTGTGTGTGTGTGTGTGTGTGTGTGTGTGTGTGTGTGTGTGTGTGTGTGTGTGTGTGTGTGTGTGTGTGTGTGTGTGTGTGTGTGTGTGTGTGTGTGTGTGTGTGTGTGTGTGTGTGTGTGTGTGTGTGTGTGTGTGTGTGTGTGTGTGTGTGTGTGTGTGTGTGTGTGTGTGTGTGTGTGTGTGTGTGTGTGTGTGTGTGTGTGTGTGTGTGTGTGTGTGTGTGTGTGTGTGTGTGTGTGTGTGTGTGTGTGTGTGTGTGTGTGTGTGTGTGTGTGTGTGTGTGTGTGTGTGTGTGTGTGTGTGTGTGTGTGTGTGTGTGTGTGTGTGTGTGTGTGTGTGTGTGTGTGTGTGTGTGTGTGTGTGTGTGTGTGTGTGTGTGTGTGTGTGTGTGTGTGTGTGTGTGTGTGTGTGTGTGTGTGTGTGTGTGTGTGTGTGTGTGTGTGTGTGTGTGTGTGTGTGTGTGTGTGTGTGTGTGTGTGTGTGTGTGTGTGTGTGTGTGTGTGTGTGTGTGTGTGTGTGTGTGTGTGTGTGTGTGTGTGTGTGTGTGTGTGTGTGTGTGTGTGTGTGTGTGTGTGTGTGTGTGTGTGTGTGTGTGTGTGTGTGTGTGTGTGTGTGTGTGTGTGTGTGTGTGTGTGTGTGTGTGTGTGTGTGTGTGTGTGTGTGTGTGTGTGTGTGTGTGTGTGTGTGTGTGTGTGTGTGTGTGTGTGTGTGTGTGTGTGTGTGTGTGTGTGTGTGTGTGTGTGTGTGTGTGTGTGTGTGTGTGTGTGTGTGTGTGTGTGTGTGTGTGTGTGTGTGTGTGTGTGTGTGTGTGTGTGTGTGTGTGTGTGTGTGTGTGTGTGTGTGTGTGTGTGTGTGTGTGTGTGTGTGTGTGTGTGTGTGTGTGTGTGTGTGTGTGTGTGTGTGTGTGTGTGTGTGTGTGTGTGTGTGTGTGTGTGTGTGTGTGTGTGTGTGTGTGTGTGTGTGTGTGTGTGTGTGTGTGTGTGTGTGTGTGTGTGTGTGTGTGTGTGTGTGTGTGTGTGTGTGTGTGTGTGTGTGTGTGTGTGTGTGTGTGTGTGTGTGTGTGTGTGTGTGTGTGTGTGTGTGTGTGTGTGTGTGTGTGTGTGTGTGTGTGTGTGTGTGTGTGTGTGTGTGTGTGTGTGTGTGTGTGTGTGTGTGTGTGTGTGTGTGTGTGTGTGTGTGTGTGTGTGTGTGTGTGTGTGTGTGTGTGTGTGTGTGTGTGTGTGTGTGTGTGTGTGTGTGTGTGTGTGTGTGTGTGTGTGTGTGTGTGTGTGTGTGTGTGTGTGTGTGTGTGTGTGTGTGTGTGTGTGTGTGTGTGTGTGTGTGTGTGTGTGTGTGTGTGTGTGTGTGTGTGTGTGTGTGTGTGTGTGTGTGTGTGTGTGTGTGTGTGTGTGTGTGTGTGTGTGTGTGTGTGTGTGTGTGTGTGTGTGTGTGTGTGTGTGTGTGTGTGTGTGTGTGTGTGTGTGTGTGTGTGTGTGTGTGTGTGTGTGTGTGTGTGTGTGTGTGTGTGTGTGTGTGTGTGTGTGTGTGTGTGTGTGTGTGTGTGTGTGTGTGTGTGTGTGTGTGTGTGTGTGTGTGTGTGTGTGTGTGTGTGTGTGTGTGTGTGTGTGTGTGTGTGTGTGTGTGTGTGTGTGTGTGTGTGTGTGTGTGTGTGTGTGTGTGTGTGTGTGTGTGTGTGTGTGTGTGTGTGTGTGTGTGTGTGTGTGTGTGTGTGTGTGTGTGTGTGTGTGTGTGTGTGTGTGTGTGTGTGTGTGTGTGTGTGTGTGTGTGTGTGTGTGTGTGTGTGTGTGTGTGTGTGTGTGTGTGTGTGTGTGTGTGTGTGTGTGTGTGTGTGTGTGTTTTTGGCATCAGACAAAGTCTATTTGCCACAAACTATGACGTAAGAAAGATCAAATGTCTACTTTCGTCCTAATCACAAAATGAACTAATATGTCATAGACTCTTTTATCAAATGAAGCAAGGAGTGCTGAAATATTTACTGGAAGAGGAAATTTTATATTATTTAATTCCGTCATTAGTTCCAATGTTTCAAGTGTATATTTAGTGCAGTCGAAAAATATAATATGGTTTAAGTCGCCTATCGACATATTATTGCACCTTCATACTACTTATTTGCTCTATTTTATAAAACGTAATATCTTAAAAAAGTCTTATTTTGGTGTTAATTATTAAATATTGCTTTAGCTGGAAGAAAAAACTTACACTCCATTAAAAGCTGTAAATTTTGATTGCTATCCAATTTTGACCAAAATTGACACGAATCTAAATACTGACCATAGAGACTATGAAGACAATGAAGACTTTAGCGAGTCACGTGACACATCCTCATATGTACCCGAAACGGAAATAGAGTCTGAGGGAGGGGAAGAGGAAACTATTATTCCAATTTTTAAGGTAATTTTTTAATACGACATATTTAATCAGTTCAAAAAAGTATTGGATAAATCCTTATTTTAAGTAAAATACAAAATGACAAGTAGATACTTATTTTAAAAGATATTGCTCAATGTAATTCTTTATTTATTTATAGACATTACTGATTGTGTGTTATTAATTTTAGACCATAAACGTAACTTGCCCTGAATCAACTTTAACAAAGGACGAACCCTCGGAAAAGCCCCATATTTCTAACGTAAGTTAAAGAATTATTAGGTTAATAATTATTAGCAGTCGGGAATCCCTTGTCAGGGCCGCTCTGTCCATACGTGATATAATATATAAGTGATATATATTTATGAAAAGGCGCTCCGGGTTTTTGGCTAAATAACAAAAAGCGCAAGAACTATCTTAACCTTTAACTACACGCGCATCAAGTTATAACATAACTACACGCGTGGCGTACTTTATACGCCACAAGAAAATACACTTAAAAACAGCGGATTTGTTTATTTTTTTTTTTTGAAGAAATACATTTAGTTGTTTGTTATAAACATTATTCGGCATCAGTGAATACTTGGAGTTCCTTCTCAGTAAGCCAATTGGGATTTATAACTGGAATCATGGAATAACTGGATTCCATGATAAATAAAATTACTAATAATTTTTTTTTAAATGTGCTTTTTTTACAGGAGAAAAAGTATTGTTTATAAAGAAAAATATATTTTGTGCCATAATGACTAAAAAACAATTAAAATATGTACTTATATTACTACTTAGATTATTATAATCGTGGTGTATATTGACCACCACCGGAAACAACAAATTACTGTCCACCTATTATTGTCCACCAACAAACTGTAAATTATGATCTTCTCAGAACGCCGATTATAACGAAACTAAAACCAAATTGTAAATCACATTCCAGTGACAGGTTAGATAGATAAACAAGGTCAAAAATTAAATTTTTTAATATATGTGCAGTAGAATTCTTATATCTGGCGTACAAAATACGCCAGCGCGTGTAGTTAAAGGTTAAATACATAATTTACGTTTATGCACGAAAACATCTTTGTCCTCCTTCAATAGTCAAGGACAGCATGCTTAACCATTGTTCCCACTAGCCAGAAGGGCGGATTATGGATTATGAACCCAGAGCCCAGCAATAGGCCAGCGTCATTTACCTGTTATTTATGATTGTCGTTCTTAAACGTGCATAGTTAAAATTTTGTGAAAAGCGGTATATAGGCCAAGGTAGATCCTCTCAAAATAGTCAAAATTCTAAAAAAATTTTAACAGCATTATGCGTACTTTATTTTGTAATTATTCGTTTAAGTACTTGAGGGGAAGTGGATCGGTAAGAAACAAATTTTGAATGGGGGTCGGTGGGGGTGGTTTATAGGGGTGGAAAATTTGCCTTGCGATTTCCGGCTTAGGTTCGCATTTTTTCTAATAATATTGAACGTAAAAGTTGTAGGTATTAAAAAATCAAACAACTTTTGTTCTATGTATTTTTCAACATAACCTCAAAATTTACTAGAAAAACGCCAAAAACCACTTTTTTATGTTTTTCGGTGTAACTTTAACAAAAATTATTTAAATTTAAGCAAATTTGGTGGAAATATACCTTTTTGCATCTAATATTTTTTAAAAATTTTTTAATGGCGAATATCGAACGGTTTCCGAGAAATTTCACTTTTTCATAAAATGACACTATACATTCAATCGAAAAATTTGGTAGCTCAAATTGAGCTTTTTGACTTTTGTAGGTAGGCATTATCTTCGATGAAACGTGTACTTTCAAATGAAAAAAAGGGCACCTTAAGAGAGAATTTTTTTGGAAATCGCAAAAATCCGAAAAAAACGGTTTTTAGGTTATAGAATTTCAGTGATCGTTATAATTTTGAAGTTATTTATTTAAATTTCGGTTCAAACTTTGTAAAACATATTTGTTAACATTATTTATAATAATTTTAAGTTATTATTTATAAACAGTTTTCAATTATTTAAACACGTTCAGTTAATAAAACTATTGTTTAAACAATATTTTTGCATAACATTTTTTTTGCAAAATTGACATTTTTGCTTGGAATTTTTTTTTTGTATTAAAAAAAAACAAATCGAAAGTACTCTATGCAATTTTATGAAAAAGGCGATAGATTTTGAGTAAAAATTCGTTGAAAATTTTAATGAACCAGTTCCAAAAAGAAGTAGGCACAAATAAATTGATCAAATTTTTTTTGTAAAGTGCACGTGTAACAAGTTTTCATTTTTAATTTTGTAATTAAAACATCTGTACAAAATTTTGAATAAAAAAAATTAAAATTACGTTCTTTTTTATTTCTACGGTCCTGAACACATAAAAACCTAGAGTTATACTAGTCTACCACTTTTTAAAATTTTCAAAGAATTTTTACTCAAAAGCTATCGCCTTTTTCATAAAATTGCATATATGTAATACTTTCGATTTGTTTTTTTAAATACAAAAAAAATTTTTTGAAGTAAATATGTCAATTTTGCAAAAAAATTGTATGCAAAAATATTGTTAAAATAATAGTTTTATTAACTGATCGTGTTTAAATAATTGAAAACTGTTTATAAATAACTATGTTAACATGTTTTACAAAGTTTGAACCGAAATTTAAGTAAATAACTTCAAAATTATAACGATCACTTAAATTCTATAACCTAAAAACCGGTTTTTTCGGTTTTTTTTGCGATTTTCAAAAAAATTCTTTCTTAAGGTGACCTTTTTTTTCATTCGAAAGTACACATTTCAACGAAGATAATGCCCACCTACAAAAGTTAAAAAGCTCAATTTGAGCTACCAAATTTTTCGATTGAAATTTCTCGGAAACCGTTCAATATCCGCCATTAAAAAAAATTAAAAAAAATATTAGATGCAAAAAGGTATATTTCCCGGAATTTGGTTAAATTTAAATAATTTTTGTTAAAGTTACACCGAAGAACATGAAAAAGTGGTGTTTGGCATTTTTCTCGTAAATTTTGAGGTTATGTTGAAAAATACATAGAACAAAAGTTGCTTGTTTTTTTAATATCTACAACTTTTACGTTCAATGTTATTAGAAAAATTGCGAACCTAAGCCGGAAATCGCAAGGCAAATTTTTCACCCCTATAAACCACCCCCACCAACCCCCATTCAATTTTTTTTTCCTCCCGATCCACTTCCCTTCAAGTACTTAAACGAATAATTACAAAATAAAGTATGCATAATGCTGTTAAATTTTTTTTATCTCGAAACAGGATCTACCCTGGCCTAATAGGTGAAGGCGCACAGTAATTTAATGCACAAGGGCGCCAAGTGTGTTTGGCGCGGGCCTGTCCCTTGTAATTTTTTAATTAATTTAAATTGTTTAAATTTAGTTTTAAAATGTACTTTTTTACAGTCTTACTTTTAATTTTTTTAGATCGAAACTAATAATTCCATTGTTGCCCTTTCACATAGAAAAAACAGAGTTTGGGATAGAAAGAATTTCTGTCCAATTTGTTTCGTAGAAGTGAGTCATTTTGCAAGACATTTGGAAAGAAATCATGCTGACGAAAGTCGAGTAAAAAAGATTTTATCTTTTCCAAAAGGATCTAATGAAAGGAAAACCTTATGGGATTATTTACGCAAGGAAGGAAATTTTCATTTGTTTAGAGAAGAAAAAAAAGTGGTGGCTGTTCGAAGGCCCACGGAAGCCCAAGCATTAGACTTTGACGATTTTGTTGTTTGCGAAAACTGTTCTGGGGTGTACAAAAAAAATTTTTTCTATAAGCATGCTAAAAAATGCCAAGAAAAACACACTGGTACAAAGTGTGGGCGACTAAATGCCTTAACTCAATCCCAAACATTTTTAGCGGCTTCTCGCTGCCAAAACAGTTTTTTATCACAGTCAAGATTAAAGAAAGAGGTATTTTGCATTATGAAAGCAGATAAAATAAGCGCCACCGCAAAAAATGATATTTTAATATGTTTATTCGGGGAAACCCATCTTAAAAAACATAAAAGAAAGCAAATTGTAACAGTAACGTCCAACAAAATGAGAGAATTAGCAAGACTTTTGATTGCTCTTAGAGAGTTCACACCTGTTCAGAACCTAATTGATGCTATGAAACCAGAATTATTTGACGATTTAGTTACGGCCACAAAAGTAATTTCGGGATTTAGTAATGCCGATAAAAGCTTTAAATCTTCATCATTAGCACTTCATATGGGTACCACTTTAAAACAAGTGTGCGATATAATTAATCGAATGATTTTAAAAAAAATCCCCATTATTTACCTTTAAAAACCCTAATGAGGAAAAAAAAGCATTCGAGATTTAAAAACATTATTAGAGACCAGTTGGGCCAATGAAATTTCTTCATTAGCCCTTAAAACAATGAAAGAACAGCAATGGGAAAAACCCCAAATACTTCCGGTGACAAGTGACGTAATTAAGTTTAATAATTTTGTCAAAAATCAGGTTGAAGACAGTGCCAAAAAATTAAACAAACTTTTAGAAAAGGAGGGGAAACAAAATGACAAAAATGATTTACTTCCTTTATATAAAACCTTAGCAAAAGGAATAATGGCCCTTCTTTTAATACTAAATAGAAAACGCATCGGTGAGATTCAATACCTTGAAATTTCTACTTACAAAAGATCATTTGCGGAGCCCAGTGTTCAAAAAGAAATTGCTGAAAGTTTAACTGTTTCAGAAAAACTATTGTGTAGAAACTTTAGAAGAATTATTACAGGTGGAAAAGGTAGCAAACCTGTAGCTATTTTAATTTCTCCTTTTTTAAACGAGAAAATTGAGCTGATGATTAAAATAAGGGAAAAAATAAAATTAATTCCAGAAGATAATAAATACATATTTGCAAATCCAAATTCGTCGAAAGGTTGGTTTCATGGAACAAGTGTAATTAAACAATTTGCAAAAAACTGTGGGGCAAAGGATCCCAACTCTCTAACTTCTACCAAATTTCGAAAACAGACTGCAACAATTTTACAGATTATGGACATTAATAATACTGACATGGAACAATTGGCCATTTTTATGGGCCATACAAAAAAAACCCATGAAGAATGGTATAGGTAAGCCAATCTTGTTAAAGTGGTTTATTATTATATTAGCATAATTAATAGTTGTAATATTTTTTAGACTTCCTCAAGATCTATACCAGACTGCAAAAATAGCCAAACTAATGATCGCTTTGAATAAAGGTGATGTTAATATTTACAAAGGAAAGAGCTTAGACGATATCAATATAGAAGAAAATGACTACTTGGAAATTGAAAACATAGAAACAGAAGTAAATGAAATAAATGAAAAAGGTAGAATTAGTGTACTCGCATTGGTAATTGCCTAAAAGTTTAATAATCCATTTTTTAGAATTAACAGAGCCTACTCATTCTTGGAGTCCTAAAAGTAATTTTAGCGATGTAACCGACGAAAAGATTGAACAAGCTAATAAAAATGGTAGGTAAAAGATTATTATAAACGAAGTCTTAAAAAATCATTACAATAAATGTTATAAATGAAAAAAAAAAAGATGAGTAGCTCCTAACTTTTAAAAGCAGTTTTCTACTTAAAAGTAACAAATAACTAATTATTATTAATTTGCAGAAAAAGTTTCGTCGAAGGGTAAAAGAAAGTTATTTACCGATGAAATGACGCATCCAATGCAAAATAATAAAGGTAAAGCAGTTTTAATAAGAGTATATCGAAAAAATGCATGTGTACAAGAATTCATCTGTACTCAGTAGATATATCTTAAAAACACCCTGTAATTATCTACGATAATTACTTTCAGTTATTTATGTCATCAAAACAACATTACAACCTTCATTCGATTATATAAATATTGTTAGCCAAGATCACGATTCACTAATAATTGCAGAGTCAATTATAAACACTTTTCATGGTCGATGCTGAATAGGCATTTCTAAATGTATAAACAGTTAAACTATAACAAGGGAATTCTTTATTATTATATTAGACATTCGTCATTCTATTTGTGTGATCAGACGTAATATTTCCACATTAAAGATAGTGTCTCTTTCTACACGAGATGTTCTTTGGGTGAGGTGCTACCAGCTTATACTAATGCGAGTGTAAATAAACCAACTCAACAAGTAAGCGTATCAATTATTCCACCCCTCGGATAAGGGATAACCACCCTCACCGGGAGAAGATAGCCTTAGTGCCCAGGGCTGTCATATGGCGATCCAGAACCAGGGAAGAACTCAGGACTGGTGAACAGGACAGGTATGAAGAAACACGTCAATGTTCAGGCACCTAGACCACCTTAGACAACAGTGTGGTATATGTAAAATGGATGGAGACATCAGGCCGACGCGGAGCTGAAAATGGAATAGGATGGAGATGGAACATCGTGGGACAATGGAAAATGGACAATGCTATGGAACGTGCAGCGAGGACTTGTGATACGAACAAAGACGCGTAAAAGTGGTAAGTCCATATTAGCTATTTTTATGGTATTTCCTGATTAGTATAAAGTATAAACATTATGTGCTACCTTAATTACATTAATATATGTTTCAAGTTTACCTATTTTTACTTAATTATTCTATTCTATTACCAATATTTATCAATATACAAAGATTTTTTTTACTCTCATATTAAGTTATTATAGGACGCAATGATACAATTTTATATGATTTTTTACATATTTATCAACGTATACCTTATCCTTGATGACTTTTATTCATTTATTATTTGACTACTGATTTTTAGTACATTTTTGCAAATTTTATGATCTTAATATTTGCTATCGTAAATATACCTATCAAAATAAATATACGATATAACAAATATACGCTATATGCATAATACATTTAAATTATTATTCTAACTACTTATTTACAAGGGTTAATATAACGTTATTTATTTTTGAATTTTTATTACTACTGCAATTTTTACATATTTTTACCATATATTGACGTATTATTTTATCTCTATATATTTTTTACTATATATCTATATACTACATATCTATATACACCGTAAGACTATCGAATTTATATTTTCGCTAAGAAGTGCAGAAGCTGAAAAAAAAAGAAAGAAAAAAATTATGTATAAATGAGTAGCAACAAAGTTACTTGGGAAGATTTTGTCAAAATAGTTGAGGAAATTGCACAAGAAATAGACAGGCAAAGCAGAAGAGTCTTAAAGAAAAAAGTTCCGAAATCTAAGGACATAAAGGAAGAAGTAACGACACAGCTAATTAAAGCTTATAACAAGTTCACACAATTGACTAGGAAAAACTGGGAAGCACTTTCGGACAAACAAAGGGAATCGTGCAACAAATATTTTGGAAAAATCAGAGACAAAGTTATACGATCATTTCAAGCAGTAAATGTGAGAACAGTGGTTCCAAGTTCAATACATCAACCAATCGACAAGGAAGTTGAAGAGGAACAAAGCGATGAGGAAATAGAAGAAGGAAAAAGCGACGAGGAAGGAGAAGAAGAAATAATTAACGACGAAATAAAAGAGAAAAAAGGTGACATAAAACAAGATATAACAATATTAAACATGGCTTTGACAATCACTGAATTTTTGAATATCGCAAGCAAGATATTGCCCAACGAGTTCGATGGAAGCGCAGGGAAATTACAACCATTTTTAGACGCATTAGAACTACTTGGAAAATTGGCAGAAGGTCATGAAGACACAGCTGTAACGCTAATAAAAACGCGACTCACCAATAAGGCTAGGAACCTAATAACCACAGAAGATACAATTCCACGGATAGCTGAAGTACTAAAGAAAGAATTAAAAGGTGATAATCCGAAGAATTTAATAGCCAAATTAGCCAAAAAAAGGCAAGGGCATAGAGATGCAGCAGTGTACGCATCTGAAGTGGAAGAGTTAGCAGAACAATTAAAAGTAGCATACATAGCGGAAGGAATGCCACTTGACTTAGCAAAGAAATATACGACGGAAGCAGTAGCAACAACAATGAAACGAAACGCTAATGCAGAGAAAGCTAAGCTAATACTGGAAGCAGGTAACTTTACATCACCGCAGGAAGTAATATCTAAATTTTTGTCGATCGATACGACTGAAGAAAATGCACAAGGAAGAGTCTTAAATTATAGGACAAACTACGAGAATAGGAGAGGACAGCAGCAATACAGAAGAGGATACCATAACAAATATGACAGAGGAAGAAGAAATAACTTCGGACAACGGAACGAAGGAGAAGCAACGGACAATCAACGAAATTATTCGAACAGAGGATACAGACAATTTAACAATCAAACATACAGAGGAAACCAGAGAGGCGGACGTAACAGGAACGTAAGATTACTAGAAATAGAGGACAGTCAAGAAGAGCAAGAAAACCAGCAGTTGGGGTTTTGAATGAACAACAAGTTGGAAGCACACAGGCAGAAATAAAATATAACATTTACAACTTCGACCTAAACCTAACGAACTTTGTACGAATGAAAACAGGAATTCTTGAAAACACAAGCACTTTTATCATAGACACAGGAGCTGATATTTCAATACTAAAATGTTCACAAGATTTTATGAAGGAACAGGTGAAACCAAACACAAAGGCAAAAATAAAAGGAGTCACTAAAGGAGAGTTGCAAACAATGGGAGAAGTTGAGACAACACTCGAAGTAAAAGGAACTCGATTCGAACACATCTTTCAATTGGTAGAACCTAACTTTCCAATTCCAACAGACGGAATCATTGGGAGAGACTTTATTTCTAACTTTCAATGTATACTAGATTACGCAAACCTTAAAATGCACATTAAAGAGGACAACGATTGTTACATTAGTACGAAAATTCTGGATAATATAGACAATGACACCATAATAATACCGCCTAGATGTGAAATTTACAGAATCGTAAAAATTTTTCAAACGTTAAAGAAAGACAGGATAGTGGAACAGCAAGAAATACAACCAGGAATATTCATAGCAAGAGCAATTATTTCAAGTAATAATCCATACATCAAAATTTTGAACACAACGTACGAAACAGTAAATGTAGACGCAAGCACAATCAGGACGTTGGATATTAAACTATTCAATATATATAGGCTAGTCAACGACAGCAAGGACAGAAAAAAAGAATTACGAGAATCACTGAAATTAGACATACCAGAATACATACGAGACAACTTAGTATCGTTATGCGAGGAATATTCGGACATATTCGCCCTAAGGCATGATATGTTAACCTGTAACAATTTCTACGAACAAAAACTAAGAGTTAAAGACCAAACTCCGGTATATATCAAGAATTATAGGACACCTCATGCGCAAACAGAGGAATTAAATCGACAAGTACAAAACCTAAGAGACCAAGGAATCATAGAACCATCTACATCCGAGTACAACAGCCCAGTAGTACTGGTACCGAAAAAAGCTATAGATGGAGGAAAAGCATGGAGATTATGCATAGATTTTAGACAACTGAACAAGAAGATAGTTACAGACAAATTTCCATTACCAAGAATAGATTCGATATTAGATCAACTAGGAAGAGCAAAATGGTTTTCAGTTATAGACTTAATGTCAGGCTTTCACCAGATACCATTAGAAAAATCATCGAGAAAATACACATCGTTCAGCACAGAAAATGGAGCATTTCAATTTACCAGATTACCTTTTGGATTAAATGTAAGCCCAAATAGCTTTTCAAGAATGATGTCAATAGCATTTTCAGGATTAACACCAGACAAAGCATTTCTTTACATGGACGATATCGTAGTAATTGGAATATCCGAAAAACATCACTTAGACAACCTGAAAAAGACATTCGAGACATGTCGAAAATTCAATTTGAAACTTAACCCAGGAAAATGTCAATTCTTTAGAAGGGAAGTAACATATTTAGGACATGATCTTTCTCAAGAGGGAGTATCACCCGACAAAGCGAAGTATGCAGCAATTGAACAATATCCGACACCTAAGACAGCGGAAGAAACAAAGAGATTTGTAGCATTTTGCAACTATTACAGACGTTTTATTAAAAATTTTGCGGAAATATGCAGACCACTCAACAAATTATCGAGGAAAGGAGTAGAATTTTCGTGGACCGAGGAGTGTGAAAAAGCATTCAAAAAGCTTAAAGCATCTCTGACGAAACCACCAATTTTAAAATATCCTGATTTCAACAAACAGTTTATCTTAACAACAGACGCATCCAATGAGAGTTGTTCAGCAATCCTAAGTCAAGATTACAACGGAATTGACCTACCTATAGCATATGCATCAAGAAGTTTTAGTAAAGGAGAATGTAATAAACCTATAATCGTTAAGGAATTACTAGCGATTCATTGGGGAATTAATTATTTTAAATGTTATCTATATGGAGCACCAACATTCAAAGTAAAA
Organism: Diabrotica virgifera virgifera; assembly: GCF_917563875.1. Classification (NCBI taxonomy): domain Eukaryota; kingdom Metazoa; phylum Arthropoda; class Insecta; order Coleoptera; family Chrysomelidae; genus Diabrotica; species Diabrotica virgifera. The sequence goes on from NC_065450.1 coordinate 10,546,425, forward strand.
ACAGACCATAAACCTTTGACACACCTATTTGCAATGAAAGAACCAACCTCAAAACTCACGAGGATCAGATTAGACCTAGAAGAATATGACTTCGAAATAGAGTATATAACAGGGAAAAGTAACTACGCAGATAGTCTTTCAAGAATAACATTGCATCAACTAAAAAACCTATACATAGACAACGCCCATATACTAGCTATAACAAGAGCTCAAGCAAAAGAAAAGGAGAAAGAAGCAAGACAAACAAAGGCTGAAAGTGAACTCGCACTACAGCCAGAAGCCACCAAACAGACAGTAAGGAAGGTACTAAATAATTTAGAGGCGCATAGACTACCAATTTTGTCCTTTGGAGCAGAACTAATCTCACCAAGACTGAGCATTAGGGCCAAAAACAAAATAAAATGCAGCAAAAGCATAGCCACAGGATTGAATCGTTTCGATTTAAACCAAGCGTTGGTACAGCTTGATAAGCTGGCGGTAGAGAATGCAGTACGTAAAGTAAAAATATACGTAAATGATATTATTTTTAAAATGTGCACAATTGATGAATTTATTAAAGAAGGAAATAAAAAATTGAAGAATATAGAAATATACATATGTGAAGTACCAGAAACAATAAAAGATGACAAAGAAAAACACAGATTAATAGAAGAATACCATAATCACCCGATGTTCGGAGGACACTTAAAGAAAAATAGACTAATAAAGAAGCTAAAAGCAAGATTTAGATGGAAAAATTTAGAAAAAGACGTAAGAAAATACGTTAAACAATGCCATGAATGTCACATTAACAAACCGAATAGAACACTTGTCAAAGAAGACGTGATATCGGACACTTCTTCGAAACCAGAGGACACAGCGTACATAGACACGATAGGTCACCTCACTAGAAGCAATGAAGACAAAAAAGAGCGGCAAGAAGAAAATAAGCCCAAAACAACACCACAACACTTTAAAAGAGGAGACCTAGTCCTTGTAAAAAGGGAAGAGAATGGTAAGTTTGATAGTCTTTATGTAGGTCCTTTCACGATAACAGAAGTAAATAACGTTAATTGTAAAATCAGAATAGAAAACAATAAAATCAAGGAAATACATAAGAATAGATTATATGCTTACAATCCGAAAACACAGTGAGTGACAAGTGTTACGAAACAATGTTGTTAAACGAACATTTTATATTATTTATGTATTTGCGTAGGCTTAGGAAGTTGTATATAAAATAAATTTTTTTGTATTGATTACAACACAGTATGGGTTGGTAGTACGACTTGCAAATTTCCCTCCCCGTAGTCGGAAAATTCCTAAAAAGGGAAGGTGTACAAGAATTCATCTGTACTCAGTAGATATATCTTAAAAACACCCTGTAATTATCTACGATAATTACTTTCAGTTATTTATGTCATCAAAACAACATTACAACCTTCATTCGATTATATAAATATTGTTAGCCAAGATCACGATTCACTAATAATTGCAGAGTCAATTATAAACACTTTTCATGGTCGATGCTGAATAGGCATTTCTAAATGTATAAACAGTTAAACTATAACAAGGGAATTCTTTATTATTATATTAGACATTCGTCATTCTATTTGTGTGATCAGACGTAATATTTCCACATTAAAGATAGTGTCTCTTTCTACACGAGATGTTCTTTGGGTGAGGTGCTACCAGCTTATACTAATGCGAGTGTAAATAAACCAACTCAACAAGTAAGCGTATCAATTATTCCACCCCTCGGATAAGGGATAACCACCCTCACCGGGAGAAGATAGCCTTAGTGCCCAGGGCTGTCATACATGTATTATTTGATTTTTTTAGTTACAAAAAGAAAGGAGGTGCCAACTACTGAAAAAACCGAAAGCACTTCAAATGGTAATTTCTTTAGATAACTATTACTCTGCTACTCGTAATACAATTGTTTTAATTTAATAATACATTTATTACCTAATAGGATTTAAAAAATATTTATTCGTAAAAAACTCTAATATAATAATTTTATTTGTAAAAGGACAATTACCTGTTTTTGTTAAAATTAAAAATGCTTTCCAAATTTTATAACTAATTTACGGCATATTTTTTGTTACAATTTTTAAGTATTATTTTTTTTCTACAACCGTGTTAAAAATGCAATTTTTAGCACTCCATGCGTGCGTTAAAAATGCTACTTTAAGGCACTAGTGCTTTAAAATATTTTTAAGGCACTGCAGTTCGTATTGACCGTATACGCCCTGAGCTTCGCTGGTGGCGCTCCTGGCGGATTACTAATTCAACTTTCACCGGTAATTTTTAAATTTATTATTTAATTGTTATCGCTTAATATTTACAACGCAAAAAATTAATTAAATTGTAATCGATTTTTTTAAGATTTTGCTAATCATTTTGACGTTCTATTGATAAAATATGAATTTCTTACTTTGGATACTTTCACAATTATCGTGTAGATGGCGCTAAGATTAATTTATAGTTACATATTACGGAACATTAAAAAATTTAAATTCAGTATTTAAAACGTAAATATATTTAAGGTAAAAATATATACCACAGCTTTGACCAACTAATATTTTTTTTATAATTAATGTTTTTACTTTTAATTTTAAATTAATCACTTTGACATTTATGTCAAATTTCCGGTAAAGGTTTACAGACTTGCCACTATTGGCGCTCGCGAATTTGTAAATATCCCCTCTACGTACGAGCTCACAGCGTATAGACAATTTTGATGTAATGTCAAAAAATATAAAAATGGAATGTCAGTCAAGTTCAAGTAAAAGTTTTTGTAGATATTGTTCTGTAATTACGTTTGTAGAAAAAATATTGTATGATATGCGTGTTAAAAAGTACATTTTTAAGGCACTCATGTGAATTGCAGAACTTGCTATAGCTCATTCTGCAAACTTTCACATGCGTGCCTTAAACGTGTACTTTTAACACTTATATCATAAATAACTATTTATGTATTAACTTTTTTTAGCGATTGCAAGGCACCGATGGACCGAAAAGGACAAACAAACTATGCTTAAATACTTTACAAGATTCATAAAAGAAAAAAGGGTTCCGAAAAAAGCAGACGTACAGAAATTTAAAAAAAATAAAGCTGGAGAAAACTTTCAATCAATTGATTGGGTAAAAATTAAAACGTTTGTTTACAATTCTTACAGAGTGTAGTTTTTGTGAAGTTTTTTATTAAATAACGTGTTTCTAAACATTTGTGTTTTAATTCGATTTCGTTTGATATATATTTTTCGGTAAAAATTCATTTAATCTAGCAAATCAGATTCTTAACAAAAATATGATTAATAAAATAGTATCTTATATTATATAAAATTCTTGTGTCATAAAGTACGTTCCCAAACTCCTCTGAAACGGTTCGACCGATTTTTATCCCCCTAGATGATAAGGGTTGTCCACCCCTAAAACATTTTTTGGACTTGTATTTTATTATCTTTTTATAATGTGGATTAAAAAATACATACAACTTTAAATTTTTTCATCGCACAAACGTTTTTTTTTCCAACTTAGCGGTATTAAAGAATGGCGGGAGCCCTTCTTTAATCCAATACAAAATCCCACCGAATACAACCAATACGTAATCAATAATCTGGTGAAAAGTAGCCTGCTGACAAAATATAATCAGTCCCGCGATTCTGCTTCTCGGCTACACGATTTACGCCGTCTTTAAATATGGCGGACAGTCGTTCTTTTTGAATCGCGGCCCTGGCTAAAATAAAGTTCAAATGAAATTCCTTTAGTAAATTATAACAAAGCAATGTTGCCGGGTTTTGGGTCTCGCATATAATGTTTGATCAATCTGGGTCTCGGATGGACATACAGCTTACATACAGTCTACCTGTGCGCCGCCTATGGTGCGTTTCTATGAACTAAATTCCATATATTTTGCGATAGCAAACAGACTTCCGAGTCCAAAAAAAATTTTTTGTTGATCAGTTTTTTTGGATAAGTTGGACCTTCTGCAACCGATATACACGATAAAACCATGCGAGTCCCGCTGAAGGGTCTCGCATGGTCAAAACGGGTCTCGGACGGTGCGCAACATATGGCAAAATGGGACTCACATGGCCGGTGTGTACGTCTATATATATATATATATATATATATTTTTTTTTTTTTTGATATACCACACGCTCTTCTTAGATAATCCATTTCTACTACTTCCTTCCTTTTTCTATCTTTTTTCGTGATTTTCCACACTTCTGTCCCATAAATCATAATAGGCTCTACCATACAGGAGATCTTAGAATATTTACCACTTTTTTTTTTTGCCCTGCTGCGTTCTGTTTTCGATATCTCTTGTGACAGTGCCTTCTTTAGATATTAGAGATCCGAGATATTTATATTCTTTACATGTTTTTGTGGTTCTAATTTCTTTAGATAATCCATTTCTACAACTTCCTTCCTTTTTTCTATCTTTTTTCGTGATTTGCCACACTTCTGCCCCATAAATCATAATATCTCTACCACGGTACGCTAGATTGTCAATTTCATTTTCTTATATCTTTAGACCATACAGGAGAGCTTAGAATATTTACCGCTTTTTTTTTGTCCTGCTGCGTTCTGTTTTCGATGTCTCTTTTGGTAGTGCCTTCTTTACATATTAGAGATCCGAGATAGTTATATTCTTTACATGTTTTTGTTGTTCTAATTTCTACATCTGGAACTTCTTCATCATCCTCTTAATCCCCTATCATAAAGATATTGATGCCGCTTATTTATGTCAAACATTTTTTTTGTCTTATAATACCTTTAGACCATAGTAGAGAGCTTAGAATATTTACCGCTTTTTTTTTGCCCTGCTGCGTTCTGTTTTCGATGTCTCTTTTGGTAGTGCCTTCTTTACATATTAGAGATCCGAGATATTTATATTCTTTACATGTTTTTGTGGTTCTAATTTCTACATCTGGATCTTCTTAATTATCTCCTATCATAAAGATACTCTGTCTTTGACATATTCATATTGAGGTCTCATTTTTCATATTCTTTATGTATTCTTCTAAACATATAGTCTGTCTTCTTCATCATTCGCTACGACTACCTGATCATCTGCGAAAAACAAGGTTGCTAGATATTTACCACCGCCTCTGTCTATTCCCATTCCGGATAATTGTTTCCTCCACTGCTCTAGCTATGATTGAATATATTTTGAATAAAGTCGGAGGCAGACAACATCCTTGTTTAAACTACTTTGTTATTGGAAATGATTCACATATACAGTTTCCTTCTTTAACGACATTTCTTGTGCATTTATTTACCTATTTTAATTGTAATGTATGAAAAATATTAGTATTTGTATATACGGGGTGGCTCACGAATTTACTCGTGAAATAGAAGTTATAAAATAAGGAAATTTTAAAAGTCCAGATTAGAAATTTTCGTTGGAATTACTCTAGTGTGTGAAAATATTAGTACTTGTATATACCGTGTTGATCAAAAAAATTACTTATAGACGAAAGAATGGAAGACTTCTGTATAATAGTGGACATTTGACTAGTTTATTTGAAAGAACAATAATAAGTAGGCTGGTGACGAGCAGTTGATGTTGGGCTTGCGTATTTGACACCTCATACGTCACAATCGAACCGATAATAGGTCACGTTTAATGTTTCACGTCAAATGTCACGTCCTTCGTCAACCGACACGTCCTACGTCAAATGTCACGTCATTCACGTCACGTCATTCACGTTCTGCGTCGAATTTCACGAAGGCACAGACGATCACAGAGCGGTATAAGGGGTCAGCAGAGTGTAGCAGAGCGAAGCAGAAGGTAATAGAGATTAGCAGACGGTAGCAGAAGATAGCAAGTCGAATGTCACGTCATTCACGTTCAAATGTCCCGTCCTACGTCAAATGTCACGTCATTCACGTCACGTCATTCACGTTCTGCGTCGAATTTCACGTCATTCAGGTCACGTCATTCACGACACGTCATTCACGTCACTCATTCACGTTCAAATGTCACGTTCTGCGTCGAATTTCACGTCATTCACGTCACGTCATTTACGTCCTACGTCACATGTCACGTCATTCACGTTCAAATGTCACGTTCTGCTTCGAATTTCACGTCATTCACGTCACGTCATTTACGTCCTACGTCACATGTCACATCATTCACGTCACGTCATTCACGTTCTGCGTCGAATTTCACGTCATTCACGTCCTACGTCGAATGTCACATCTCTACGTCAAATGTCACGTTCTGCGTCGAATTTCACGTCATTCACGTCATATTTCACGCCAAATGCCACGTTCTGCGTCAAATTTCGGACGGAAAACTGAACAATGTCATATAAATGTCACGTCATACGTCAAATGTCACGTTCTGTTAGGCACTATACGGAAAAGAAGAAGAATTAACAAACGAAAAGAAGAAGAATTGACAGTTGGCTTCTGTGTCGTTACCGCTTTCATTTGACACCCCATACGTCAAAATCGGACCAATGACAACAAAGATGTCGAATGTCACGTTCTGTTAGGCACTATACGGAAAAAAAGAAGAATTGACAGACGAAAAGAAGAAGAAGAATTGACAGTTAGCTTCTGTGTTGCCACCGCTTTCATTTGACACCCCATACGTCAAAATCGGACCAATGACAACAAAGATGTCGAATGTCACGTTCTGTTAGGCACTACACGGAAAAGAAGAAGAATTGACAAACGAAAAGAAGAAGAAGAATTGACAGTTGGCTTCTGTGTCACCGCCGCTTTCATTTGACACTCCATACGTCACAATCGGACCAATAGCAACAAAGATATGCTGTAATGCCGTTTTGCCACTGCCGCCATCTTTGTTTTTTGTCTCAACTTATTCGTTACCCCCTCCACGTTCCGACGAGCCCTCTTACGTCAAAATCGGACCAATAGAAACGAAGATATGACGTAATGCCCTTTTGGCACTGGCGCCATCTTTGTTTTTGTCTCAACTTATTCGTTACCCCCTCCCCGTTCCGACGAGCCCTCTTACGTCAAAATCGGACCAATAGAAAAGAAGATATGACGTAATGCCCTTTTGGCATATTCCGATGCGCACGCCACATACTACGTTCAACCCCCTTTTTCATCCCCTTTCCAACGATACGTCACACGTCATCCTACGTTAAGCCGTTTGGCATTTATTAATATTTAAGGGTTGCGATTTAGGGGATGTGCCAGAACGCAGGTTGTCTATCTACTATCTTATAAGGTTATTTAAAATTAACTTAAAACATATTATTCTATATAGATTGTCCTAATGATATTACACTGAGACAACAGGAGATTTGCGAATCGAGGACGAAAACTACTGGTGGCTTTTGGTCATACAGTCTCTCATTCTACAAGAGACGTGAGAGAAGTGTTTTCACAACTCGATGAAGAAACAGGTAGTTTGCGCCTTCGAATAAATGAAGAAAAGACGAAATGCATGTAAGTAACCAAAAATCCAAGACCAAAAGTTAGATACAACATGCTAGTAACGAAAAATCCAAGTCCAAGAGTTAGGCAGAACATAACTATTAATGCCCACAACTTAGAAATAGTAAAAGAGTTTAAATATCTAGGAGCGGTAATCACAGATTACCGCTCTTTCTACTTTTACGGTAATCTGTAATCACAGGTTATTTTCAGACCCTACTTGGAACAAAAGTAGACGTGGAAGATGAAATGGGTATGAACTACCTAGAAGAGAATGAAGTAGATAATGGAGTAAAAGCTCCAACTATAGGGGAAGTTCTCGAAGCTATTAAGGCCCAGAAAAACAATAAAGCTGCGGGAGTTGATGAAATACCAGCAGAACTGTATAATGTAGGTGGCAACCACCTAGCAAGTCACATCCACGCGCTCATCAAAGACATATGGCAAGAAGAGAAAATACCCGAGAACTGAAAGAAAAGTATAGTATGCCTAGTGTGACCAACTAGCCCGAAAAATCCGGGACATGGCCCGAATTACGAAGTCGTGTCCCGGCGTCCCGGACAAGGCTTTCGGGCCATCCGAATTTTCAACTATTTGGTAAAATTCTATTTTGCAATTTTTAATATGTTATTCTTCTAAGAATTCACATCAAATGAGTGTAATAGAGTGTAATACTAATACCAGTATTAGTGGACTTTTTTTCGTTTCTGTATTTTAATTATCGTCTTCTGAAAAGACAATAATTATATATTTGATGGGATTAAGCCACAATTGGTTGCAATCATTTGTTAAATAATCAATAACACGATATTAAAATTCTACATTTAAAAAAATGGCCCGATTTTCATTGAAAAGTCCCGGATTTTAGATATATTTTTTTTAGCCTTGTCCCGAATTCGACTGAATTGGAGTTGGTCACACTAAGTATGCCCGATCTATAAAAAAGGAGACAAACTCCAATGCTAAAAAACAACCGTGGAATCCCTCTACTATGTACAGCATATAAAGTCCTCACGTATATTATAAACCAGCGGCTCCAACCACTAGCAGAAAATATTAGTGGAGAGTATCAGACGGGCTTCCGACGGGGAAGATCGACACTGGATCAAATATTTACAGTCAAACAGATCTTAAGCAATACATGGGAACACGATATTGATGTTCACAACGTGTTTGTAGACTTCAAACAGGCATACAGCTCAGTCAAAAGGAACAAACTATACTATATATTGGCTGAATTGGCAATACCACACAAGCTAATAAGACTCATTAAAGCCACAATGGATGAAACTCAGGCATGTGTACGAATACAAAACCACCGGACAGACTTTTTCAAAATTTCGCAGCGACTAAAGCAGGGAGATTGGGACTAAAGCCCCAACATTGTTTAACCTGGCACTGAAGTATGCGGTTAGGCAAATGCAAACTGGACGAGGAAACCTACTGACCAACCGAACGGTTCAATTGGCCGCTTATGCCGATGATATTAATATTATGAGTATAACATCAACAGGAGCACAGGAAACATACGCAGAGCTGAAAACAAAAACAAAAATGCTAGGTCTGGAAATTAACACAGAAAAAACAAAAATTATGACTCAGACGAGAAGAAATGTAGTCCCACAAAACATTATACATGAAGATGACATTGAAATGGTTGGAAAGTTTACATACCTGAGAGTAGAAATATATGCCGACGGATCAGAAGATGGAGAAATACGGAAGAGAATAACGCAGGCAAACAGAGCTGATTTTGCCCTCTCCCATATATTTCGGTCTAAAAGTGTCCACCGAAATACAAAGAGGAGAATCTATAAAACTTTAATTCGACCAATAACATGCTATGACAGTGAAGCCTGGGTCCTGAAAGAAACATCCAAAAACAAACCCGACACATTCGAAAGGAAAGTGCTGAGGAGAATACTAGGACCTGTGAGGGAAAACGGAATTTTCAGAAGTCGATACAACCACGAACTTTATCAACTTTATAAGGAAGCACCCCTGTCAGACTTCATCGGAATACAAAGATTGCAATGGGCCGGACCTGTGATAAGAATGGGAAAGGATAGGCTACCAAAAAGAGCACTGAATGCTAGAATGCAGGGAAAGACACCGGTTGGAGAGCCAAGAAAGCGCTGGGAAGACACAGTAAACAGCGACGCACAAGCCTTTTTAGGAGTCCGTGTATGGAGAAGAGCAGCCACAGACAAGCAAGGGTGGAGGCAAAAAAATAAAGGAGGCCAAGGCTCAATTTTGGCTGTAGTGCCGTAGAAGAAGAAAAAAAATGTACTCACAGATGACAACCACATATAAAAAAGGTCTCAGCAAGGATAGCTGCTGCAATAGAGCATTATACTCCCTATCATGATTATTAAAATCTAAGCTGCTAAAAAGACAATCTAAATTAAAACTGTACATGCCAATTATTCGCCCAATTGTTCGGTGGACTCTACATCAGCGGGAAATAAATAAGCTGCTGGTATTTGAAAGGAAAATTCTCAGAATGATATGTGGCCGTCACAGGGATGAATTGACAGGGGAGTGGATATGGCGTCGCAAAGCTGAATTGGTGAGTGTGTATGGCACTGAAAACATCGTCAGACATATAAAAGCTAACTGGATAAGATGAGCAGGTCATTCGGTCAGATCAGAGGAAGACAGAGTGTTAAAAGCAGTGTTTTTTTGAGAGACGGTATAAGATCAGTAAGCCTTCCCGGAGAAAGATAGAAGGATGATGAAGAATCGAAGTATCCTGAATTAGTAAAGGCTGCTTGTAGAATTATTTGCATATTTGAAAAAACGATGTGAACCATTTTATTTCACTTTAAAATTCATGACATCCAAACGGTGAGAGAAAAATTTAATACCTTTTTTACACTTTTTAAATAATTGTTTAATTGCGGCTCGTGGAAAATTTCAAATTTTGAAGAATGACTCCGACTATCAAGGAGCTTGGCCACCCCTGTATCTATTTACTTATCCGCGGTACTGAAATTGCTTGCTTGGGCCCCAAGTCATTGTACCAAGCCCCACTGAGCTCGGTCCAATGACTTGGTGCTCAAGAATTTTATGATTTTTTTGTGATTTTTTTGGTGGCTTACGCCTTTTTTGTTTTTTTTTTGTGTTTTTTTTTTTGTTATGCTTGCGCCTTTTCCTCTATTTTTTTACCTGGGATGTTGGACCTACGCTTGGGTTGCGTGTTTCTTCGGCACTTGGTGTTTTGAGCTACGAACTGACTACTACTTTCACTTTTACTTTTTCTTTTACTTTGTCACTCTTTGTTTGCTTTATTGGATTCACTTTATTCCATTATTTGCTGTTTAGGACGTTTGTGCTTCCATCGGTGGAACGCGTCATACCCTAGAATCTCTCGCAGTATGTGACTTGGTTGGTGCTCCAGCTCCGCGAATTTGACCCTTGCCTTATCTGTCATCATTTCGGTGACTATCACCTGTTGAAGTTCTCTAAATAGGAATCTTTCTGCGACGTATCTTGGGACTCTGGCTGCTTCTTTTAAGCTGCTGTTGTGGACCGCTTGTATCTTCTTTTTGTGGGTGTTGCATACTTGTCCCCATGCGAGAGATGCGTATGTTAATACCGGTAATATTATGCTATTTATTAGTCCTAACCTCGTTTTTGGTCTTAGTTTACTTTTTCTTCCTGTGAGTCCTCTTAAAGTTACTCTCGCCATGTTGGCCTTCTGGACTGTGGCTTCTAGTGTTTTTGGAAGGTTAATCCTTTTTTCATGATGACTCCCAGGTATTTAGCTTCATGTTTACACTCGATGGGGTTGTTTAGCACCGTCAGCTGTCCTTCTGGCTGTTGTCTTCCTTTCTAATATAGTACCGCTTGCGTCTTTTCGGATTTGATGGATATCTTCCATTTTATACACCATTCCTCGATGTCTTCTAACGCTGTTTGCAGGTTGGTCACTGCGATGTCTACGTTTCTGTGTTTGGCCGCTATCGCTGTATCGTCGGCGTAGAGGCTCATTAGGGTACCTGGTGTTCTAGGTACGTCAGCGGTGTATATAACCTACCATATCTCGTTTTGTGTTGTAACTAGAAAATTGAAAAAGGAACAAATCTCTTTGATTTCTTATGAGCTACAAAAATGTTTTATATAATTTTTTAGATGCATTGTTTTTTAAGGTATTCGCAAAAAAGCGTTTCAAAAGGTCTTATATTTTAATGAAAATGGCCAATTTTCAACCACGAATAACTCAAAAAGTATGGAGTTTTCGAAAAAAAAATTATAGAACAGTCTTTGCTTAGAATTAGGCTCTCTAGCAACTTCCGTAGTTGTTTAACCAAAATATTTTCCACCCCTGAGAAGGGGTGGGAACCGCCCCCAAGACAAAAGCACACATCGGCATAAGGTAGACTTTGAATAAGGAGATATTTTCATGCTATTCCTAAAATTTCATTAAAATCCATCCAGTAGGATATAAATCGGAGGTAATAACCTCTTCTTGCTCTCATTGACTGCCCTATTTTAAACTTGCAAATTTTGCAAGTAAAAAATTCTCAAATTTCATAATTTTTTGGTATTATTATGTACCTATCACAACATCCTTTTAGTATTAAAATTTAAATTGTTTGAGGCTCTGTTGAATGTACCATTGTATTTTAGTCTGAATTGTATCGCTGTTAAATCTAAATCACGGTATAGCAATACACCCTAATTGATTTAATGAAATGAAACCGATATACATAAAAAAACAAATAGGACATTTTTAAACTTTAACAAAAACCAAGTCGCCCATTTTATTTTCTAGTTATATTAATATCAACGCTTGTAATAAAAAGTTTTTACTACTTTCTGCATAATAATATTGGCCATGCCATTAACATGGTAGATGTTGCATCAGCAATAAAAACTGTAACAGAAGATCGTAAAATATACGGGTGGTCCTATTAAAAAATGCGCATATTTGTTATCCTTATAATTTAGAAACTGTACATTTGGCAACATCGAAAATATATATGTAATTTTAAGTCACTATTGCAGTGCCCAGTAATTAACAAGGATCAAAGTAATATCTTACGACAAAATGGAGAAACTGTTTACTTACAGATGACTCTAGCTTTCGTGTAAGCAATTCCGATGGTCTTTAAGTCAATTTTGGATTGGAGTGAATGAGGAGAGAGGTATAAATAATGAGCATCAAAAAGAACTCCCATGGAACGTTGGAACGACAGGACGAGTGAAATAGACAAATGTAACAGAGAAATATAAGAAATGAATACGGGAATCAATGAAATAAAAAAAAATAGCGAAATTACTCTCGAAATTTATTATTTATAACCCATAAGCTAATACCCAAAGGAGTAGAGAACGCTAATAGGGAGCTAAGAAAGTAGATAGGCTAATAGAGAAACCCAATGAATATCACTTGAACTTATACATTGGCTTCGTTGATTATGAAAAGGCATTCGACTCCATAAAACTTTGGGCAATAGAAAGAGTTATGAACAACTGCAAGATAGATTGTCGATACAAAATGGTCATACATAATATTTTTAAAAAAGCTACAATGAAAATACAAATAGATGAGAAAACCAAAGCTATACCAATCAACAGAGGAGTTTGCCAGGGAGACGTTATTTCACCAAAGCTGTTCACACTGGGACTTGAAGACGTGTTCAAAGACATTAACTGGGTAGATAAAGGAATAAATGTTAATGGAAGAAAACTGAGTCATTTGAGATATGCTGACGACATTGTAATATTCGCTAGAAGTTTCGAAGAATTACAGACCATGATGACGCAATTATTTCAAGCTTCGGAAAAAGTAGGTCTTAAGATGAACTTGAAAAAAACAAAAGTAATAACGAATACACCGAACATTACAAAAATAACGTTGAATGACTTAGATTTAGAAACAGTAAGCGAATACATCTACCTAGGACAGATAATGAAAGTTAACAAAGAAAATCAAACTGCCGAAATTACTAGAAGAATAAGATTAGCGTGGACAGGATTTGGAAAACTGAGTTGGATCTTGAGAAACACTAAAATAGAACAATATTTTAGAACCAGAGTTTACGATCAGTGTATCCTCCCTATACTTACGTATGGTTCACAGACGTGAACACTCACCAAGGCCAATATGGATAAAATAGTAAAGGCACAGAGATCGATGGAAGGATCAATGCTCGGGGTGAGCCTCATAGACAAAAAAACAAATACATGGATTAGAAGCAATACCAAAGTAAAAGACGCAGGAGGACATACTGCCAAATTAAAATGGAGCTTCGCAGGACACAAGCCCGACTGAAGGATAAAAGATAGAATCACGAAATACAACAATGGAGACCGTGGTTAGGAAGAAAAAGTAGAGGAAGGCCACAAATGAGATGGGCCGATGAGATAAAGAAGTTTGGAGGACACAACTGGAAACAGGTGGCACAAAATAGACAACACTGGATTGACTTGGGGGAGGCCTATGTCCAAAGTTGGATTACTGAAGGCTGAAGAAGCTAATACTCAACCCTAAGTTATTGCCTGTTTACCCTATTTTTATTGTCCTGAAAAGCGTGGATCTTTTTCGATGAACTGTCCGTAAAACGACACAGTTCAAAGTGAATTAACATACTTGTGCTAAAACGTTTCCTTTTCAGCTGAGTATATAATATTATTGATGTTTTAATATTTTTGTTGGATCTGTTAGATCACTTTTAACTTATTGTTATTGTTCTGAGAAATCCAGAAATTTCTTGCAAACTATTTTCAATAGACGTCTGGAATAGTTTTTTTATAATTTTTCTTTATCCAAGATTCTATATAAAGAAACTCTTTGATTTATATATGAATAAAATTTATATGGCTATTTTCGTTTGTTTAGCTTGAGCAGTAATATCGCTTGACGATTTTTTTATTCCATTTCAAAGTGAGATAGGTACGACATAAAGAAATATTTTCGGGAATTCAATATCCTTTCGCAGAAAGCCCGTACAAATCCCAGAGCAGTTGTTTTTATATTGTCTTTCGCTTTATTACTTTTCGGCCACAGTCCACTTAAATGGGGTCTGAAAAAGATCGGGAGAAATAATAACAATTTAGTAATAAATATTTTATTGCAGGTCTCGGTTTTATATATATTTTTATTGATTTTATAACATAAGACACCTTTCTGTGAAAAAAAATCTATAATATATTTTTAAATACAGTGCTCGTGTAAAGTATGCGAGCAGAGCTGAACGAACCGCTTGTGAGCTGTTCGTTAATCGCTTGTTTTAAACCCCAGCCTGTCGGTTTTTGGGACAAACACAAAGGATATTGTTTAGCCATTCAATTTAGACCGCGTACCCAGCGATATTGCCTGGTTGGTTTCGTCTAATCGAGATTATGGGAATGGCGTGTTCCTTCTTCTTTCGTCTTTTGAAAGTAGAAGAAGAAGAAGAAGAAGATCTTTTATCGAAGGTTGGAAATCATCAAGGAAAAAGATTGGAGCAGGAAAGAAGAGCAAACCAGATAAACTTCAGTCATTTATGTAACCTGGTGGTAAAGAAGGAACTGCAAAGATGTATTAATAATAATTTGAAAATACTTGATAAAAAAGAAACATTTCAGCCAACGAACAACACAGATAAAAAAATGGCAAAACGTAAAAATGGCGATAACAAGTCCTGCGAAGAAAATTCTGACTAAAGAAAAACAAAAATAAAGCAAAGCTGAATGACTGAAATCCTTCTTCTCATGGACAATCGGAGAATAATGAAAGAAAAAAAAACGAACAACGGTAAAAACAAATACAGAAAGAAATCAAAAAAGGAATCGGAATACTAAAGGGAGATTTTTATAAAAGAAAATGTGAAGAAATAGAGCAATTGCAGGCAAAACATGATATTTTTATTGTACATAAAATAGTGAAAGAACTAACAGGTACACAAAAACGTAAGCAGCCAAATATCCTGTATAATGTCAACGGAAACATAATAACAGAACTAGAAGAACAGTTGAAGACATGGAAAAACTATGTTGAAGAACTCTTTGCATATGATAGACCACAATCTGAACTAAGTAACATACAAGGAGACGAAGGTCCAGAAATAGTGGAAGAGGAATTAATGTACGCATTAAAAAGAATGAAAAACGGTAAAGCCCCAGGTCCAGATGAAATACCAACGGAAATCCTTAAACTGATAGAAGAAGACTCGATTAACATTTTAGTTGAACTTTTCAATAGCGTTTATACACCAGGAAAAATACCAGAAGAATGGCTTTTATCCACCTTTGTTATTATACCAAAAATATGAATGCCTAACAATGTAGTGATTACCGTACAATCAGTTTGATGAGCCATGTACTGAAAATATTCCTGAAAATTATACACACTAGAGTACACAGAAAACTGGAAATGGACAGCAATGATACCCAGTTTGGATTCCGAAATGGATTCGGAACAAGAGAGGCGTTGTTAGCACTGAACGTTATGTCTCAAAGATGTCTTGACATAAATCAAGATGTATTCATGTGTTTTATAGATTATAACAAGGCCTTTGATAAAGTGCGGCATGATCATCTAATCAGACTCCTGGCAGAAAAGAATTTAGATAAACGAGACATCCGACTAATAGCAAAAATTTATTACAATCAAAAAGCAGTAGTGAGAGTAGAGAATAATACCACTGAAGAAATTAAAACAAAGCGAGGTGTGAGACAAGGGTGTATACTGTCACCAACCCTGTTTAATCTCTATTCCGAAGACGTAATGAATAAAACACTCTCTGAGCAATCCATAGGTATTAAAATATATGGTGTTAGATTAAACAATCTGAGATTTGCCGTCGACACCTTTCTGATCGCAGAAACACTTGAAGAGCTACAGACATTGGTGAATAAGATAGCTGACTGCAGCGAAGGATATGGACTGTCTTTGAACATAAAGAAAACTAAATTTATGGTAATATCGAAATCAACACGAAATGTCCAAAATTTATATTTACACAATGAAATTATCGATCGATGTAGCAAATACAAATATTTAGGCACTATAATAAATGAAGACAACGATAGCTCAGCAGAAATCAAAATAAAAATAGAAAAGGCCAGTTACTTATTCACTAAAATGAAGAGAGTGTTCTATGGAAGAGATTTGAGCCTTGAAATGAAACTTCGCCTGATGAGATGTTACGTACTTTCTTTGCTGTTCTACGGCATGGAGTCATGGACGCTGAAAAAGATTGATACCAAGAAATTAGAGGCATTTGAACTGTGGATGTGTCGCAGAATCCTGAGAATATCAAGGACGGAGAGAGTCACAAACGTCGAGGTCTTGAGAAGAATGAATAAAGAAAAGGAAGTCATATTTACGATCAAAAAACGGAAACTGCAATACTTGGGACACATTACAAGAGGCAAAATATATGAGCTGCTTCGAATAATTATGCAGGGGAAGATAGCAGGAAAAAGGTCCATAGGAAGAAGACGAAACTCCTGGATAAAGAATCTACGGGAATGGTATGGCTGTAGCAACAACGAATTGTTCGGTCAGCAGTTTTGAAAATACGTATAGCCCTGATGATCTCGCCAACCTTCGGAACGAAGATTTCACATGAAGATGAAGAAGGAAATCATCATGGCAATGCGGACCCTGTTTGCTGCCGCCTTAAACAGCTCTGCACTACTGCATTTGAACCATTCCCTTAAGTTCTTAAGCCAGGATGTTTTTCGTCTTCCCACATTTAGCTTTCCTCGGATTTTGCCTTGCAGAATAAGTTGTAAAAATGGGTATTTTTTCTCTTTAATCACATGTCCCAAGTACTCAAGTTTTCGTCTTTTGATAGTTATTATTATTTCCGGTTTTTTCATATCCTTCTAGTTACTTCCACTTTTGACAATCTTTGAATCTATGATATTCGTAGGATTCTTCTGTAACACTAAAATTCACAGGCGGCCAACTTATTCAAATGGACTTGTTTTATTGTTCACGCTTCCAAGATATAAATAACAGATATAGAGAAAATAATTTTTATTTTATAGTTGATAAACAGATAATTGCTTTTAGAACGTGACTTTGAGATAAAATTACAAATTAAACGAATAATTTACATAAATTTCGCACAAGTGTTGGTTTGTCACTTTCCATGGATCGTGATAAGATGAATATATTTTCAACGAACTGCACGCGATCAGTTCGCAAACAGTTCGGCTCGCATATGTGTACCCAGCTGAAGGGTATCTGTAGCACCCCGTATAGTAACAAAATTTTAGTATGCCCAGTTCTTAACAATTGATGAGAATCATAATAATTATTACAAATTTAATATTTTAAAAGTTTATTGAAGTCGTAGAATTTTTTCGTTGGCTATATTTAAAAAATGTATATTTTTTTGAACATAAATAACCAAAAGCAAAAATAAGATGTTTTAACAAGAATAGCAGTTTATTGAAATAAATTAAAATAAAATGGTGTTCTACAAAATCCAAAATAACGAGATAATTTACCTACAAATTTTAAATAAAAAAGACCTCTTCGTTAAAGCACTAAACTTCTTACTCTATTGGACATACATGCTACCAATTTATTAATGCATTCAATAAATTTTGATCCAAAGTTACCCATATGTGCTTCATCACTTAACTGTTGAGGCGTATACACAGCATTTTCTCACACATTTAGTTATCATGATATAGCGGCCCAAACATGTTCTATGCAATTCATATCTGGTGAGTTTGCTGGTTAATCCATTCTGTCAATACCGTGATGCTGTAACCTTTCGGTCACAATTCTTGCACCATGAGACCGGGCATTGTCGCCAAAAGGGACAATACTTTCTCCTATTGCACCCTCAAATGGTACAATTGGTTCTACAACCAAATCTATAAACCTCTGAGCAGTCATCCTAGCATTAAATGTTACAGCATTTAGCTGTAAATGTAGTGAAAGAAAATTTACAACGAAAAAATAGAGCATACTAAGCATACTATCCGCCCTGAGCTCGTAGGTAGAGGGAATAATTAAAAATTCGCGAGCGCCAGTAGGGACAAATCAGTGAACTTTAACTGGAAATTTGACGTTCTGCGTTCTGCATTAAGAGTTGCATATAATTTTTACTAAATGTCTCATTTAAAAGGCCGAAAGTTCTTTAGAATAAAAAAAGTTTATTTGGAACGAGATTTTATTGATATCATCATTCTCTTTGCCTTATCCCTATGCGGGGTCGGCTTCCCTAATTGCATTTCTCCACACAATTCTATCTTGGGCCATATCAATGTTAATCCCCTTTACCAACATGACCTGCCTTATCGTCTCCCCCCAGCTCTTCTTTGGTCTTCCTCTCCTACTCCTTCCAGGAATCTGCACTTCAGCTATTCTTCGTATTGGGTGGTTAACGTCTCGACGTTGAACATGACCAAACCATCTTAACCTATGCTCTCTCATTTTGGCATCAATTGGTGCCACACCTAGACTTCCCCTAATATACTCATTTCTAATTTTATCCTTCTTTGTCACTCCACTCATCCATCTAAGCATTCTCATTTCCGCCACATGCATTCGCTGTTCCTCTTTCTTTTTCACTGCCCAACATTCAGTTCCGTACATCATAGCTGGTCTTATGGCTGTTTTATAGAATTTTCCCTTCAGCTTCATTGGAACTTTTCTGTCACACAACACACCACTCGCTTCTTTCCACTTCATCCATCCAGCCCTAATTCTACTGCATGCATCTCTATCTATTTCTCCATTACTCTGTAATACCGATCCTAGGTACTTAAAACTATTGCTTTTTACAATCATTTCACCATCCAAAGATACCATTTTATTTGTAGTAGCTCCATCTTTAAATGAACATTCCAAATACTCTGTTTTTGTCCTACTAAGTTTTAAACCTTTTTCCTCCAGAGCTTGTCTCCACTGTTCCAGTTTTTGTTCTAAGTCTCTTTCACTATTTCCTACTAACACGACATCATCAGCATACATTAAGCACCATGGAATGTTACCCTGTATTTTCGCTGTTATCTGGTCCAAAACTAATGAGAATAAATACGGACTAAGCACAGAACCTTGATGCAGTCCTACTTTCACATGAAATTTATCAGTCTCTCCCACACCTGTCCTAACACTAGTCGTTACTCCCTCATACATATCCCTCACAATCTTTACATATTCACCAGGGACTCCTTTCTTATTGAGTGCCCACCACAGAATCTCTCGAGGAACTCTATCATATGCTTTCTCAAGATCAATGAATACCATATGAGCGTTTGTTTCTTTACTCCTGTATTTTTCCATCAACTGCCTTATAATGAAAATTGCATCTGTTGTTGATCTACCCTGCATAAAGCCAAATTGATTCTCGGATATTTCGGTTTCTTCACGTATCCGTCTATCAATTACTCTTTCCCATATTTTCATGGTGTGGCTAAGCAGTTTTATAGCCCTGTAGTTTGTACATTGTTGTATATCTCCCTTGCTTTTGTAAACAGGTACCAGTATACTGCTTCTCCATTCGTCTGGCATTTGTCCAACTTCCATAATTCTATTAAATAGACCTGCTAGCCACCTTGTTCCTGTCTCTCCCAATGCTCTCCATACTTCCCCAGGAATATCATCTGGTCCTACCGCTTTTCCTTTCTTTATTTTTTGAAGCGCTTGAGCCACTTCCTCGTTGGTTATTTTGGTGACCATTGCTGCTACTGTCTCCGTTGACTCTACAGGCTGTCTGTCAAATTCTTCATTTAATAAGCTGTCAAAGTACTTTCTCCATCTCTTTTTGACATCCCTTTCGTGAACTAGTATTTTATTATTTTCATCTCGGATACATCTAATCTGATTAAAATCTTTTGTTTTCTTTGCTCTCTGTTTGGCTATTTTATATATCTTCGTTTCGCCTTCCCTGGTATCAAGTTGATCGTATAGGTTTGAATACGCTTCTGCTTTAGCTTTTGCTACTGCTACTTTCGCTTCCTTTTTGGCGACCATATAGTTTTGAAGATCTATGTCCGATCTGGTTTCTTGCCACTTTTTATATAATTTTCTCTTCTCTTTTATGTTTCCTTGTACTTCATTTGACCACCACCAAGTCTCTTTATCTTCAAACTTCTTTCCTGACGTTTTCCCAAGTATTTCAATAGCCGTCTCTCTAATAATATTGGCCATTTTTCTCCAAATTGTGTTAGGGCTTCCTTTCATGTTCCAATATATTTTTTCTACTATTCTTTCCCTGAATAGACCTTCCTTCTCATCTTTTAGCATCCACCACTTGATTTTTTGTGGTCCTCTCCGATATTTTTGTTTAGTTTCGCTTTTTACTTCGATGTCCAGAACAAGCAGCTTATGTTGTTGGCTTACTGTCTCACTAACTATTACCTTGCAGTCCTTGCATTCACGTATGTCTTCTTTCCTTATCATGAAGTAGTCTATTTGGGATTGATGTTGTCCACTTTTGTAGGTAATAAGTTGAGTTTCTCTCTTTTTAAAGAATGTGTTAACAATCGCCATATCCAATGCTGTTGCTAATTCTAGCATGTCATCTCCAGCTTCATTTCTAGTTCCAAAGCCTAATCCCCCATGTATTGTTTCATATCCTGTCTTGGCTTGGCCCACATGTGCATTGAAATCACCTCCTATTATAACTTTCTCCTCCGCTGGAATATCACTCAGTATGTCTCCCAATTGATCATAGAAAGCTCTTCTTTCATTCTCACCCAGACCTGTTTGAGGAGCATACACACACACAACATTCAATACTTCTTTATCAATTACAAATTTCACTGACATCATTCTATCACTCGTTCTTACAACATCTACTACGTTATCTTTCATTTCACTATCAGCAATTATACCAACTCCATTTCTAGTGTTACTACTCCCTACATACCACAATTTATATCCATCACCTAGTTCTTTCGCCCTTTGTCCTTTCCACCTAGTTTCTTGAATACAAGCAATTTGAACTCCTCTTCGTTTGAGCGCATCCACTAACTCCAGACTCTTACCTGTAAGACTACCAAGATTCCAAGACCCTATCCTGATTTTTCTAACCTGCAATGGTGTTCCCCCTGAGATAGTCCTCACCCGGAGATCCGAATGGAGGCTCATTTTACTTCCGGAACATTTTACCTCAGGAGATGCCATCATTTCAGTATGTTTTTATTTCGTTTGGAGAAGGTCTTTTCATTATTATGGCCTGAAAAGATTTTTGGATATTTGATGCCTGAATGCCTTTTCTATCAGCACCATACCCTGCCCTGTCCTGCACGTTTAGCCAATACACCACCAATGCAACCAAAGTGCAGTATTACCCCACACCCGCCTGCATTTTTCTGTATAGGCCAGGATCCCTACTGTAAGGACTGCCCTATAAGCCAATGTATTGTTGCCCGTATCCCGCCACTAGGAGGCACGTACTTCATTCGGGATACAACGAGATTTTATTGATATCTTCGCCTGAATATATGCTAAACCTGTTCCTGATGTTCTCTTTGACATGTTGTAGAACATGAATTTTTATTAATGCCACTGGATGTTAATTTTTTCGTAGCAACGAAGGTCAACTGACGTAATAAGTACTTGACGATGGAATATCGTCAAAAATTATCAGTAGTAATTGCACAAGAGCTCTAAAATTATTGAATTTTTCCCGAGTGACACTTTGACAGTTTTAATTTCACGAGCCGAAGGCGAGTGAAATTATGTCAAAGTGTCACGAGGGCAAGAATTCTATATTAATTTTAGAGATCTAGTGCAATTTGTTGCGATTATTTCATGAATAAAACAAAACCAAAATTTTATTGTAATTTATTTATGTAAGTACAAATTAGTACAATTAAACACACAGTTGTTATAAATATTTTACGGTTGAAAGTCATCACTTTTATAATTTCTAAATCATTAGTTGTCATTAATGTCACTGAATGTGTTTTTTCATAGAAACGACGGGCATCTGACGTAATATACTTGACGACGGGAAATTATTAAAAATTATCACTTTAATTTAGATTTCTGTAGCTTTCTATTGGTCAGAACCTCCTATGAATGAAATAATCGCTGTAATTTTTATTTCTGTAGCTTTCTATTGGTCAGAATCTCTATGAATGAAATATTCGTTAAAATTTGTTTGTGATTGTATTCAGCTGGCGACAGGAAATTTTTCCTTGGGGGTTTTACCATTATTCTGCCATTTTGCCCTTCCCTGTAAACATTGTTTCGACGCTGAAAAATTTACTAAACGTGACATATTTATGCTTATTCACAGGAGTCAATGAATAAATTATAAACAAAGTATAATAATATTATTTAAAAATAGTGAAAAAAAAGATGGTAAAAAGAATTGAATACTAGTAATTATTATTTTTTTCTAGGTAAGATCAACCACAATGGTATATTCCATGCGTGTTCAGTAAGTAGTTTTTTTATTTTGTGATATTTAGTAGAGCATAGGCCCAAAATTTCGGGTCAATGCTTCTTACATGCATTAATTTTTTTCGAATCTTGAAAAAACTAATATGTAAATATTTTTGAAAGTTTTAAACGCAGAATGAAAGATTATGTCATTATTACCGAGTGCCGAAAGTCCCTTAGAATAAACAAAAAAAGTTTCTTGTGGATGAGATATGTGTACATCATTAAAATACACATTAATAGAAGGGATTCAGGATTAACAGAAGGTTTTCAGGGACTTTCGGCCCTCGGTAATAATATAATATTTCCTTCTGCGTTTAAAGTTCTCGAAAATATTCATTAGTTTTCTCAGGATTCGAAAAAACTGAATGCATTAAAAAGCAGCGAGCCGAAATTTTGCGCCTACGCTCTTAAGCCATAGAAATCGTTTGTGTGACATTTTTTGTTGCAACCTGTTGTAGGCTGGACATTAGATTGATAATTTTTAATGTCTGCACATTACCTCGGACTTTCACAAAAACTGCTATTTATAATTATGTGCAATCTATAATGCACTGCACAAGCTGCTTTTAATAAAAAAATTTAATTGCAAATAATTTTATATTTATCTATGTAGTTATGTAGTAGACCTAATATTTTTTCAATTATTTATGACCAAACTATAATATAGACACTTGCAACTTTTGTAATGCATTCAATATTATTAATTGGAATAAACGACGATTTTAAGTTATAATAAGTTAACTTTGCTTTGCACTTCAAAAATCGTTCTCAAATATAATTTTTTGTATTATATGCTTATAATACCGATATTTTGAGATCGATTTCTGAAATGGAAATCAAAACGTCAAAATTCAAAAAACTTCAGGATGCCTGAATGAACAATATATAGAAATAAAAAAATCGGGAAAGAAATATATGTGTGTTGGGATACACGGCATCTCTTAGTAATCTTCTTATTAAAACAAATCCTTTTAATAATTTTAAATGTCTTTAGCAAAACAAACTACGTTTGTTTATAGTAAATACGATCGACCTAAATTAGCACATATCAGTGTAACAGTTTAGGTTTGACCAAGGTCGGTTTGCAATAAAAATATTATTCATTATTTTTATAACCGAGTCGACTCAGCGCTTTTAATCAAAACATTCTTACTTTCATTATATACCAAAACAATAAACAAGAGAAGACTAATTATTATCTTCTAATTCCATTGCGAAGAGTAAGTCATTAATATTTGAGATCCCAAAGGGAAAACATCACAGCTACTGAGAACTAACGTACCACCAGCTATTTACCGTTAGTACTCTAACTTATAAAATAAATGCATCTACGGTGATACGAGTTATTTCATCAACCCTTATGGTAGGGGGTAACCAACCCCTAATTATCCAAGGCGGCTCAGAAGCCAGGAGCCACCATATGGCGATCCAAGACCAGGGAAGAACCCAAAACTAGCAGTCTAGAACGAGAAATGGGAAAACACGTCAATGTTCTTGCACCTCGACCACCCTAGATAGCAGCGGGGTGCCCACATAAAAAGGATGGAGATATCAGGCCCGAGACGGAGATGATAATGGTATGGAAAATGGAACATGGTATGGAGATGGAACTTCGTGTGGACAATGGACAATGGACAATGCTATGGAACGTGCAGCGAGGACTTTTGGGTGATACGAACACAGACCGTGTAAAAGTGGTAAGTTCATATTAGCTATTTTTATGGTATTTCCTGATTCGTATAATAATTAAGTATTTTATGATATTAGTCCTGATTCGTATAATATAATATATAATATAATCATATAATATAATTCGTATAATATAATCATATAATAAAGTAATATAATCGTAATTTAAGATGCACATAACCTTTTAAGTTTTACCTATTTTTATTTAACTATTCTATTTTTAATTACCTTATTGGTATTATAAGGAATTTTTTTTTACAAATATTAGTTATTTATAGGACGTAATGATACATTTTTATTTGATATTGATTTTTGTTTGATTTTTATATATTTACTAGCATTATTTTTATCTTTACTGACTTTTTATCCATTTATTATTTGACCTACTGATTTTTATTACATTTTTATTGGTCTACTGCTTTTTAATGGTTATTTATATTGATTGATATAATTATTTTTTATTGCAATTTACTATATTTTTACTATTTTTGACATAATATTTCATATACATATATATTTACTATACATCGTAATACTGTCAAATTTATGCGTTCGTTACGGGTAGAGGAATAAGGAAAATGAATATTACAGGAATAAATGAATTATGAATAAATGAGTAGCAACAAAGTTACTTGGCAAGACTTCATCAAAATAGTTGAGGAGATTACGCAAGAAGTAACAAAACAAAGTGGAAGGGTCTTGAAGAAGAAAGTACCTAAATCTAAGGATATACAAGAAGAACTAACGACACAGCTAATTAAATTGTATAACAAATTCACACATTTAACGAAGAAAAATTGGGAAGCGCTATCAGACAAACAAAGAGAAGCGTGCAACAAATATTTCGGAAAAATAAGAGACAAAGTTATACGCTCATTTCAAGCTGTAAACTTAAGAACAGTAGTTCCAAGTTCAATACACCAACCAATCGACAAGGAAATAGAGAAAGAACAAAGCGACGAAGAAGTAGAAGAGGAAAAAAGTGACGAGGAGATAGAGGAAAAAATTGACGAGAAAATAAAAGAGGGAAAAAGCGACATAAAACAAGATATAAAAATATTAAACATGGCTCTGACCATCAACGAATTTTTGAATATTGCAAGCAACGTATTGCCCAACGAGTTTGATGGAAGCGCAGGGAAACTACAACCATTTTTAGACGCATTAGAGTTACTGGGAAAAATAGCAGAAGGACATGAAGAAACAGCGATAACATTAATAAAAACAAGATTGACTAATAAGGCTAGAAACCTGATAACCATAGAGGATACTGTTACAAGTTAGCAAAGAAAAGGCAAGGAAACAAAGATGCAGCAGTGTACGCATCCGAAGTAGAGGAATTAGCGGAACAGTTGAAAGTAGCATACATAGCGGAAGGAATACCATTGGAGCTAGCGAAAAAATACACAACGGAAACAGTCGTAGCAACAATGAAACGAAATGTTAATAAGGATAGAGCTAAGTTAATACTGGAGGCAGGTAATTTCACAACACCGCAGGAAGTAGTATCTAAATTTTTACCGATTGATACGACAGAGGAGAACACACAGAGAAGAGTGTTCAATTATAGGACGAATTATGAAAATAGGAGAGGACAACAGCAATACCGAAGAGGATACAATAACAAATACGACAGAAGAAGAAGAAATAACTTCGGACAACGGAACGAAGGAGAAGAAACAGGAAACCAACGGAATTATTCCAACAGAGGATATAGACAATTCAACAACCAAACGTACAAAATGAAGTTAGATCTTTGCATCCGGTGAAATTCAAAAGAGTTGTGAAAAGTATACTATGTAAACATGCATTCTACAGTGTAGAAGAATACTTAGCAACTAGATTGCTGTTATGAGTTCTGTCTAATATTAATAATTTTCATATTTATCAATGTACATTATGTTAAATCTAAAATTTAAGTGTATGTATAGGTATTTGATTATGTGTCTGTGACTATATTGTGTTGTATATCTGACGTGTATATCCATCTTTATGATGGCAGCTGTAAAGCTATACCAATAAAGTATTCTATTCTATTCTATACAGAGGGAACCAGAGAGGAGGACGTAACAGAAACGTAAGGCTACTTGAGTTAGAAGACAGCCAAGAGGAACCAGAAAACCAGCAGTTGGGGTTTTGAATGAACGAAACAAGGAAAGTACACAGTCAGAAGTGGAATATAATATTTACAACTTCGATTTAAACCTAACGAATTTTGTACGAATGAAAACAGGATTCCTAGAAAACACAAATACCTTTATCATAGACACAGGAGCTGATATTTCAATACTGAAATGTTCACAAGATTTTATGAAGGAACATGTGAAACCAAACACAAACGCGAAAATAAAAGGAGTAATTAAAGGAGAATTACAAACAATGGGAGAAGTTGAAACAACGCTAGAAGTAAAAGGATCTCGATTTGAGCATATCTTTCAGTTAGTGGAACCTAGCTTTCCTATTCCAACCGACGGAATCATTGGGAGAGACTTTATTTCAAATTTTCAATGCATACTAGACTGCGCTAACCTTAAAATGCACATTAAAGAGGACAACGATTGTTACATTAGTACAAACATTTTGGATAATATAGATAATGACACGATAATAATACCGCCTAGATGTGAAATTTACAGAGTCGTAAAAATTTTTCAAACGCTGAAGAACGACAGGATAGTGGAACAACAGGAAATACAACCAGGAATATTCATAGCGAGAGCAATAATTTCAAGTAATAATCCGTACATCAAAATTTTGAACACAACCTACGAAACAGTAAAAGTAGAGAAAAAACGCGATCAAAACATTAGACATTAAATTATTCAACATATATAGACTGATCAACGACAGCAAGGATAGGAAATAGGAATTACGGGAATCATTGAAGTTAGACATTCCAGAATACATACGCGATAAGTTAGTATCTTTATGTGAAGATTATTCAGATATATTAGCCCTTAGGCATGACATGCTAACATGTAACAACTTCTACGAGCAGAAACTGAGAGTTAAAGACCAAACTCCGGTATACATTAAAAACTATAGGACACCTCATGCACAAACAGAGGAATTAAACCGACAAGTACAAAAACTGAGAGACCAAGGAATAATAGAACCGTCTACATCAGAATACAACAGCCCAGTAGTGCTGGTACCGAAAAAGGTGATAGATGTAAATAAAGCATGGAGATTATGCATAGATTTTAGACAACTGAACAAGAAAATAGTCACAGACAAATTTCCTTTACCAAGGATAGACTCGATACTAGATAAACTAGGAAGAGCAAAATGGTTTTCAGTTATAGACTTAATGTCAGGTTTTCACCAGATACCATTAGAAAAATCATCGAGAAAATACACATCGTTTAGCACAGAAAATGGAGCATTTCAATTTACCAGATTACCTTTTGGATTAAATGTAAGCCCAAATAGCTTTTCAAGGATGATATCAATAGCATTTTCGCGATTAACACCAGACAAGGCATTTCTTTACATGGACGATATAGTAGTAATAGGAATATCCGAAAAACATCACCTAGACAAACTGAAAAAGACATTCGAGACATGTCGAAAATTCAATTTGAAACTTAACCCAGGAAAACGTCAATTATTTAGAAGAGAAGTAACATATTTAGGACATGATATTTCTCAGGAAGGAGTATCACCAGACAAAGCGAAATATGCAACGATTGAACAATACCCGACACCTAAGACAGCGGAAGAAACAAAAAGATTCGTAGCATTTTGTAACTATTATAAACGTTTTATTCAAAATTTTGCTGAAATATGCAGACCACTCAGCAGATTATCAAGAAAAGGAGTAGAATTTTTTTGGTCAGAAGAATGTGAAAAAGCCTTCAATAAGCTTAAATCATCTCTGATGAAGCCACCGATCCTAAAATAACCGGATTTCAATAAACAATTCATACTAACAACAGACGCATCCAACGAGAGTTGTTCAGCAATTTTAAGTCAGGATTATAACGGAATAGACCTACCAATAGCATACGCATCAAGAAGTTTCAATAAAGGAGAATGTAATAAACCTATAATTGTTAAGGAATTACTAGCGATTCATTGGGGAATTAATCATTTCAAATGTTATTTATATGGAGCACCAACATTTTTAGTAAAAACGGATCATAAGCCACTAACACATTTATTCGCAATGAAAGAACCAACTTCGAAACTTACAAGAATCAGATTAGATTTAGAGGAATACGATTTCGAAATAGAATATATAACAGGGAAAAATACCTATGCAGATAGTCTTTCAAGAATAACATTACATCAACTAAAGAACCTGTACATAGACAATACCCATATATTAGCTATAACACCAGCTCAAGCAAGAGAAAAGAAGAAGGAAGCAAGGCAAACGAAGGCAGAAAGTGAACTCGCACTACAGCCAGAAGCCCACAAACAGACAGTAAGAAAGGTACTAAATAATTTAGAGGCGCATAGACTACCAATTTTGTCTTTTGGAGCAGCACTAATCTCACCAAGACTGAGCATTAGGGTCAAAAACAAAATAAAGTGCAGCAAGAGCATAGCCACAGGATTCAATCATCTCGATTTAAACCAAATGTTGGCACAGCTTGATAAGCTGGCGGTAGAGAATGCAGTACGTAAAGTAAAAATATACGTAAACGATATTATTTTTAAAGTGTGCACAATTGAGAAATTTATTAAACAAGGAAACGAAATATTGAAGAATGTAGAAATATACATATGTGAAGTACCAGAAACAATAGAAGATGACAAAGAAAAACACAGCTTAATAGAAGAATATCATAATCATCCGATGTTTGGAGGACACTTAAAGAAAAATAGACTAATAAAGAAGCTAAAAGCAAAGTTCAGATGGAAAAATTTAGAAAAAGACGTAAGAAAATACGTTAAACAATGCCATGAATGTCAAATTAACAAACCGAAAAGAGCACATGTCAAAGAAGACGTGATATCGGACACTTCTTCGAAACAAGAGGACACAGAGTACATAGATACGATAGGTCAATTCACTAGAAGTAATAAAAGCAACGAAGACAAAAAGAGCGACAAGAAAAGAATAAGCTCAAAGCAACATCACAACATTTTAAAATAGGAGACCTAGTCCTGGTAAAAAGGGAAGAGAATGGTAAGTTTGATAGTCTTTATGTAGGCCCCTTCACAATAACAGAGGTAAGTAATGTTAATTGTAAGATCAGATTGGAAAACAATAAAATCAGGGAAATACATAAGAAGAGATTATATGCTTACAATCCGAGAACACAGTGAGTGACAAGTGAAACGGGAATAATGTCAATAACGAACATTTTTATTTTTTTTTTATTTAATTATTATTTATAGGAAATAAAAAATGTATATATTGTATTTATTAAAACGCAGTAAGCAGGTGGTGGTACTAATAAAAGAAAATGTTTCTTGCTTTTCCGTAGTCAGAAAATTTTCGGAAGGAAAGGAAGATTTGTTGGGATACACGGCATCTCTTAGTAATCTTCTTATTAAAACAAATCCTTTTAATAATTTTAAATGTCTTTAGCAAAACAAACTACGTTTGTTTATAGTAAATACGATCGACCTAAATTAGCACATATCAGTGTAACAGTTTAGGTTTGACCAAGGTCGGTTTGCAATAACAATAGTATTCATTATTTTTATAACCGAGTCGACTCAGCGCTTTTAATCAAAACATTCTTACTTTCATTATATACCAAAACAATAAACAAAAGAAGACTAATTATTATCTTCTAATTCCATTGCGAAGAGTAAGTCATTAATATTTGAGATCCCAAAGGGAAAACATCACAGCTACTGAGAACTAGCGTACCACCAGCTATTTACCGTTAGTACTCTAACTTATAAAATAAATGCATCTACGTTGATGCGAGTTATTTCATCAACCCTTATGGTACGGGGGTAACCAACCCCTAATTATCCAAGGTGGCTCAGAAGCCAGCAGCCACCATATATGGCCGAATTAAAAAAACAACAATCAGACCAAATGTGGTTACATATTCAGATTATTTGTATCCAAAAATGTTTGGTTATTTATATAATGTGGATTTAAAACTGTATTAATGGGGTTTCTATAAAAAACAAAATTATAAAAAAATTGGCTTTTACTTTTAAACCTGTAATAAAGTAGTCATTATTGGATTAAATGTTAAGAGTCTAATCTGTTGACGAATTATTTATCTGATATCACCAAATTTTTTTTAGGTAACATATGACATGTTTCTTAAACAAAGACAACTAAAGTGGAATGTTGCGTAGATATAAAAAATTTAAAAAATGGCGAATTTCAGCACGAAACACCTCGAACTAAGCCAGCATGATCGATGTTGCTAGATTTTAGTGGAAACTGGAATAAAGGCCATGTATTTCGAGCACCTAGACACTCATTTCTGTGTTCAATTCTAGAAATCGAAATCTTATTTATTTTTATTTTCCAAGCGGAGAAGTAGAGTATAGACACTTACATGACTGGCTTCAAATCGAATATTCGATATGTATGTAATTCACATATATCTCTTTATTCCTTTTTTCTTTATCGTTATATATCACGATTCTTGGTTTTCAATGCGGAAACTCTTTTCCGAATAGTGAATATATAACAAAATCCAATAAAGGTACAAACTTGCAAAAACCTGCATTTGTTTACAACAAGCAATATAGTTTTCTTTAATTATTTGCAAAAATTTGTTCAGTGTGTTTCACAGCTTCTTCTTTACGGTGTTTTTAATAATATTAAAAGTTACTAAAATATGCCGTAAATAAGAAGCTGCGAAGCACACTGAACAAATGAATCTTCGTATAGGCTTTAGTAATAAAAACCACAGAGACCAAAAATAAAATAAAAAATTACAGAAATGTTTTAAATTGTTTGGTTAAGTAACAGTAATTACCAAAAATAAAAATACTATTTAGTTTTGATTTTGCAGCTAATAGAAAATATCTATATAATATTAGAAATAAAAACACGATATTATGTAAAATGCTATTTTTGTTTATTTAGTAGTATTTTGTATTTTGACAACGACACCCGATTTGGGCGTCGAAACGTTAATAAAAATATTTTTTCAATTTAATTGTGGCTTATTTCCCATATAAATAGTTCATAACAATATTAAAAGGCTATAATAGGATTATAAAGAAATAGAAGAACAACCAGACACTCAATTAACATAAATGATTTAATTCTTGTTTCGTAAATTTTGTTATACTGAATTCGCTCTACCGAGATTCATTTTGACACATTCGGAATAGGAAATATACAACACAAATATTCCTACCTCACACTATTAACTGCTAAAATGAACTTAATCTTTCATTAAAAAAAGAAGAAATATTAGAAATAGTTGGAGTGTCTACTAATCTCATAAAATTTTGTGTAGTTTATTTCTACAAAATATTTTTATTTTGTAAAATAAATAATTTTCTCATTTGTTATCAATACATTATAATGGTGTAAATAAATAATTATTGATTGGCGTATGGTTTATGTTATTTTTATATCTGTTTACTATTAATAATATTGGCTATTACACCAGTTAATAGGGAAAAAAATCATCGATTTCACGTAAAAATGTTAAACAGGGTTTTGAAGGTTTTAAGCGATAGATGAGGTATAAATGATGATAATTCCGTGAAGACGTACAGCTAATTTTTCTTCTTCTTTTTTTAAAACAGTTATAAAGAATGAAAAACTAAGTTTTTTTACTATAAAACGTTTCTTATCCATTTTAGAGAAAAATGTTTCAAATAAATATTGTAGACCTTAAAAAGTTCTTCAATTTGGTGTGACACATATTGCAATATATAAACAATTGACCGAGATAATTGTAAAAAACTCTCATTTTTGCACTAATTTTTAAATATTAATAACTGTATTTTTTGCACAACGATATTTAATTTAACTACTTTAAATTATGTCAATTAATGGGTTATTTTAGTGAGCTAAATTTCAACCAGATCGACCAAATAGTTTATAAGTTATTCAATTTGTTTATCCCAGACAGCAATTGTTTAAACAACTGTTCTTGCCCTAACAGTGACTCTAGAGATATTTTACAAATCGCAATCGATTATTTGAGACTTTAGTTTTAAGATGTATTGAAAATGTTTTAAGATTTTATCAAAATTGTTGTTAAAAAAACCGCCTGAAAAAGACCCTACTTTTTAGGTTATAAACAATTAGAATAACTTTGACAGTTTTTACGTTACGTACTCGTATGTAGGCTCACTGAAAAGCTGGTGAAAATATACACATTAAAATAATAAAGTGGATTTTATAGGACTAATAGAAATCGAGTTAGAATTTTTTTTTCAATAAATCATATTTCCATTTTTTATAAACATTAAGAGCTGAAAATTGAATAAGTTGTTTAAGAAAGTCTATATTTTACGATCCAGTTTATAGATTGCATATGCAGTAAAAAAAATAAAAAGTCATGACTCATTAAACTGATGGTACTCGTGAAACACCGCCAACAAATGTGAAGGTGAGAATAGCTTCGTTTTATTTTTTAGAATGGAATCCCAATTTGAAACATTTTGAAAAAATTTGCAGTTTAATTGCTATTACTTGCTTTAATTTTACAATAATTTCTCGTAAGAATTACTTATATTTTACTAATTAAAGAATATTATTTATATAAATATACAATAATAATTAGCTCAGGCCCAGAAAATAAATTGGTTGAAAACACGATCTTATCCATAAAACAAAAAATATTTTTAGCAGTTAGTAAGAATAAAAAGCAATTGATTCAACTTTTATGTGCAGAGCTCAACAAATCTGGGTACCGAACTAAAGTAGCAGATGAAGATGCAGACGTATTAATAGTGCAGACAGCTCTTCACGAACATACATATGAAACTAACAAGACCATTGTAATAATTGGTAATGATACTGATATACTCATAATATTGACGCAACTCTCTGCTCCGAACAATAACATATATTTTGAAAAAAAAGTCGCAAAAGGAAAATCTATCTATTATAGTTGTAATAGTTTTAAACATTCTCATCTAAGAAAATACGTTGGGTTCTTATATATTTTTACTGAGCGTGATACAACTTCCACTTTTTTAATCAAGGAAAATTCAAATTATTAACTGCATCGTCAGAAATTGTAGATCTGATAAATATTTTTTATGACGAGAATGCTAACAAGGAGAACATCATGAAAAACGGATGTGATATCATTGTTGCTTTGTATTCTGCTGCAATTGATGTTACATATAAAAAAAATAATAACATATTGGCATTAAATTAGTTACGTTTTTTACAATTTATAAGAAATACAGGGAAAAAGTCTTTTAAATTGGAAAATTTGCCCCCAACAGAAGGTGCAGGTTATCAGCATGTACATCGCGTTTAACACTGGTTAGGTAAAAAACTGGATGCTAGCCAGTATGGATGGAAAAAAACTGATACGGGTTTTGAACCTATTTACACCTTAGATTGTTTGATACCTAAAGAGATATTAAAACAAATTACATGTAAATGTTCAACGGGTTGCAAAAGTACAAGATGTGGCTGTAAAAAATATGGTATAAACTGTACGGATCTTTTTACAAACTGTGCAGTGGAAGAAGAGGAGAAAAAATGTTGTAATCGCGCTGCAGTGGTTCTTGACGATGTCGAGTCAGACTTTGTAGAGGATAAACTGTATCTTGCCGAGAAGCGATTTAGAAGTTATAGACGTTCACTAGAATAATCAAATTAAAATTCATAAACAATGTTTTACTTTTTTATTTTTATAATTAATTATATGAATTTATTAAAATATATATATTACTATCAAAACAAATATATGAATTTTATTCTAATTATTGAACTTAACATACATCATTAAATAATAGTGCAAACATATTACATATTTGTACTTATTAGATGCCTATCTAAACAAATATTAATAGCTTCATTAAATTAAATAATATTTCATAACAATTCAAAAACAAAATAAAACAAAAATTAGTTTTTTAAAAACTATTAAGGACTTTTAAATACTTTTTAATTATGTCAAATAAAAAAAAATAAATAATGTATTGTACTAATTTATAATTATTTTATATTTATATAAAAAATATACTTTAATTAATAATTTAAATAATTTTTAAGGAATACTTGTAGAGTTCAATAACTTTTATAATAAAATTCAATTAATTGATTTTCACGGGATTTTCCAATTGTGCAAGGTGAAATTTACACAATTTTTAGTATTTTCTTGAGCTACTCCAGTTAAAAAAGAAGGTTGTGCATGCTATGGAAGGTGATAATATATTGCAGTTTTTTCCCAAAAAAGGAAGCGAAGCTTGAACAATTCCCACCTTCACTTTCGTTGGAGGTGTTTCACGAGTACCATCAGTTTAACAGGTCATAAGTTTTTATTATTTCACTGCATATGCAATCTATAAACTGGATCGTAAAATATAGATGTTTATAAACAATGCAAAATTTGATTTATAAAAAAAATACTAACTTGATTCCTATTTGTCATATAAAATTATTTTTTCTTTTTTAATATGTATTTTTTCACCAGCTTTTCAGTGAGCCTACATGCAAGCGTGTGACATAAAAACTGTCAAAGTTATTCAAATTGTTTATAACCTAGAAAGTAGGGTCTTTTTCAAACGAGTTTTTTAATAACAATTTTAATAAAATGTTAATTGTTTCTCAATGCATCTTAAAAGTAGACTCTCGGATAATTGATTGCGATTTGCTAAATATCTCTAGATTCACTGTTAGGGCAAGAACAGTTGTATAAACAATTGCTCTCTGGGAAAAACAAATTGAATAACTTATAAACTATTTGGTCAATCTGGTTGAAATTTAGTGCACTTAAAGAAACCATTAAATGGCATAATTTAAAGTAGTTAAATTATATATCATTGTGTAAAAAGTAAAGTTATTAATATTTAAAAATTAGTGCAAAAATGAGAGTTGTTTGCAATTATCTAGGTCAATTGTTTATGTATATTAATATGAGTACTATCAAATTCAAGAACTTTTTAAGATCTACAACACTTATTTAAAACATTTTTCTCTAAAATTTACAAGAAACGTTTTATAGTCAAAAAACTGAGTTTGTCATTCTTTGTACCTGTTTAAAAAAAAGAAGAAGAAAAATTAGCTGTACGTCTTCACGGAATTATCATCATTTATCTCTTATCTACCGTTTAGCACCTTCAAAACCCTGCTTAACATTTTTTCATGTTTTTTTCCCTATTAACTGGGGTATATGAGGAGGTGTGTTGGTTGTGTAATAATTTCCAGTCACTTCTGACAACTAAACTTCCCAAAAAAGAAATTACTAACGTCAGTGTCAAAGTGAATCTCGATAGAGCGAATTCAGTATATTATTATTTTATTTATAATTTTCGTATATATCTGCCAAGTTTTGTTGTTTAAATTTGCCAACATATTTATTATTGTTAGTTGGTTAGGAAGCAAAAACTTTTAAAACCGATTTTCTTTAAGGTATGTTACGTTTTCACAATTGTATACCAAATTTATTAATAAATTTTGTTATTTAACCCTCTAGGCGACATGTACTAATACCATAACATAACATTTTGTACTAATAATATAAAACTGTCCGTAGCTGGCAATAGTTAACTTCCTCTCTTCATTTGAATGGCCTTAGCTGCCAGGGCTATCCGGCCAGAATAGTTAACTTTTATATTTTTTATAAGCGATTTCTGCCAACTTCTAATTGATTCCATCTGTCACCTACTGCATTTTCGAAACAGTTCTCCACTGTTTTTACAAACTTTTAATTTTTTATAAAAAATAGTGTGTTTTTTATTATTTTTGTGATTGCTTTAAATTGTTCAATGATCCTATAAACAGAGAGTGTAGGTTTTAGTTGTTTTGTGTTTATTGGACTATCAAAAAACGTCGCCAAACTTTTGTATTTTTCATCCGCTATATCTTTTCCCATGTGTCACGATTAATTTTCAAACAAATTAAGTCAAAACATAAAGTAAAACGAACGTCGATGTGTATATGTTACAGTTCAAGTTCATTCTCAGTTATAGTTGACTCCAACTAGTTGGAGTCAACTCCAACTGAAACGAGCAGTAAAAGTTGATTTTAAAAATTTAAATCAACTTTTACTAGTTCGAGTTGACTCTTACTGGATCGATTCAGCAAATGTTGATTATACGAGAATCTCAAGTGCATTTTTGATGAGTGTGCGTTTCTTTGTTTTGACCGTTACAACTACTTATTAGTATAGTCTGTAACGTCGCCCCCGTTAGGTAAATTATTCTGATTCGATTTTTTGCACAAACTTACTCAAAGAAATATGTACATCCGTATAACAATCCTTATAACAAATACACAGGGTGTCACGCGGTACCGCGGTCGAAAAATTGTTTAACCAATTTTTGTTAACCAAATTCACAAAAATAATTTTTATTTACTCTATCTCATATTATGTAAAGTAAAGATTTTATTGTGTGAAAATTGTAAATATAGATAGCAGTACATGAAGGGTTTAAAGTGTATCTGAAGTAACAATGTATTTTAAATGGGTTTTACTTTTTCGCACAGTTTTTTAGCACACTTTCATACAATTAAACATCCTTAACTTTCGCCTTCGGGAGGAAATCAGACACGCCCTTGCAACGGCAACTGAAATGCTCACAAAACAGCGACCACGGAAGCAAAGATGGATGACAGAGGAAATTTTGGATTTAATGGATGAAAGAAGAAAATGAATATTACCATCCTTGGATTATAAGCTTTCATTTGACACATCATTTGTCATATTGAAAAAGAAATGAAAGGCAGAATTTACAAATCACTCATCAGACCAATAATGACATACGCGACAGAAACACAACCCGACACAGAGAGGACAAAAAGATTGCTCGAAACAGCCGAGATGAAAACCCTTCGAAAAATCGATAGTAAGACTCTATGGGACAGAGCTAGAAGTACAGATATACGACGGAGATGCAAGGTGGATAACATTAATAACTGGGTAAGAAACAGAAGAATAGAATTGATTGACCACATAAGTCGAATGACAACAAATATTGTAGTCAGGAGAGCGAGAGACGGTTCCCCAATAGGAAGACGTTCAGTGGGAAGACCACGAAAACGATGGAACGACAACTTACTAGAGGCACATTGAAAAAACAGACAAACTAATGTCTATACAAAAAGAAGAAGAAGAAGATTTGTCATTCTACCTGTTATAATGACGGAGGAGTTATATTCGCGGACGGACGGATAGACAGCCTAGCTTAAATTTTTCACCTTTAGTACCATCCTTGGATATTAACCTTTCATTTGACACCTCATTTGTCTTTCTACCTGTTATAATTAACGCGGAGTTATACTCGCTGTCAAACAGATGGTACCAGGCAGTATCGTGGTCGAAATATTGTTTATTAGTTATTTATGTACCAAGTCGGTAAAGTGACTCTTTATCGAACGAGTCTGATATTACGAGTAGAGGAAGCGAAGCGAGCAACAGACGCGTTCGATAAAGAGTATTGAGGTGGTGCGTACAAAATTGTATCGTCAATCATAAAAAACATTAACACTTACTTACAACTTTGAGGAAATTTTTTTAATTTTAGACGAAATAAAAAATTATTATGGCATTAATGACAGTAATGACAGAGGACTTTTGTATGATGGCCGGTTTTGATGTAAAATCGATAGTTATCAATATTTTATACCTACCTAATTACTAAATCTGTAAAGTTTTGATTTATTTTTAAACGCTTTTTAAACGCTTTTATTTAGTTCAATAGTTTGCGTCAAATCTTTAGACGTTAATTTGAGTGCCTTTTCTCCAACGCAAATGAATGAAAATTTGCAGACATATGCATTCGCGGGAACAATACACGAAAAATAAATAAATTTTTTTTTATGTTTATTAACCCGGCACCTGCCACGTGGCTTTGTAAGGCGCCAACTGCCACGTGGGGTGCTCACAGCACCCCTTAAAAATTTTCTGTGATCTACTTGTTTAAAAAACCAAATAATGTGTTGAGTAACACAAGCATATAAATTAACATGTTTTATTAACTTATTGGCCACTAATATGTTATAAAAGTTAAAAAATAAAATGAAAAAGGTGTTATAAGCAGATTAGCAAGTACCAAGCGATAATAAATGAAGTCAAGTAAAATATCTAAAAAAATTACGATTTAGTGAGTATAGAGTCTATATTAATAATTTAAATCAGTTGTTTCAATAAAAAATGTAAATTTGACCTGTTTATCAAAAACACAAAAAAAATTTAAAACTTCAAGTGCCAGATGATGACACCCCAATTCGACTTTAGAGCTACAAGTTCAGAATGACACTAAATAACCACTTCAAACACTAACACATATATGCTATATAATATTATAGAAAGCTACTATGACGCACAGCTCGATTACCAAACTTGAAATACCAAATATTTGATAAAAATGTGTTATGGGGTGCTGGTAGCACCCCACGTGGCAGGTACCGGGTTAGTTCTTTAAATAAAAAAAAGGATTTTAATGGAAAATGCTTAAATTCTCTTGTTTTTTACAATGTAAAAATTTGAAACTTTTACGGATTGTAGCTAATGATATAAACTATACATAATTTCACTTTTTACGTTAATTGTTTACGTTATGCTTCATAAATAAACAGTAAAGTTTCAAATTTTTTGCGGATTCCGACTACTTTTCATGTTAGTACATCATATGTTTTATACATATTTTAGGAAACATGACGATATATTTTAATGTTTGAAAGGTGTAAGACTAAAAATAAAAAAATTAAAAAATACGAAAAAAAATTCTTAAGAAACGCTTTTCTTTAGTTACGAGTGACT
The DNA here is from genome assembly GCF_917563875.1 of Diabrotica virgifera virgifera. NCBI lineage: Eukaryota > Metazoa > Arthropoda > Insecta > Coleoptera > Chrysomelidae > Diabrotica > Diabrotica virgifera. The sequence goes on from NC_065450.1 coordinate 10,585,716, forward strand.
AAAATTAAAAACATTATAAAAAAATCAACTAAAAAGCAAAAAATAAAAAAAATTGAAAAAATCTAACACATTCGTTAAAGAAAAGCGTGGGGCGAAAATAGTTGATTTTTTATAATATTTTTAATTTTAGTCACTCGTAACTAAAGAAAAGCGTTTCTTAAAAATTTTTTTTTTATATTTTTTTATGCATGAATATAATTGCGAAACACTACAGAATTTTACTTTTTGACATAAATTTTATTAATAAGATAAATTTTGTACAATATTTTTAATAATTAAAGTAAATAAATTTTAATTTCACTCAAATAAATAATCTATTGCTGCCATTGACCACTTACATTCAATATCGGTTAATTTGATTAATAATCTCGGCAGGTAAAGTAACATTCTTCTTTCAATACAACAAAGTGATACTTTACTGCCGAAAATGAGGGCAAATGAGTACAATAATGAATGATTTTAGTGACGTTTGGCGATAAACAATGATTTTAAACAAATTCGCAAAAATAATTTTTTCACTTTGGGTTTTTTTTTCTCTAAAATTGACTGTTGTCGAGTTATTAGCGACTTAAAATTTGAAAATCGCCAAATAACCATTTTCAAGGTTTAATAACTCGGTTAAAGATAATTATTGTGAAAGTCGAGCGAACGGCCGTGGAGTAACGGCATAATCGCTGGCCTCATACGCCAGTGCACGTGGGTTCGGGCCGTGCCAAGACAAACCATTTTCATTTCCAATAATGACACGAGCCGTCTCACCGTGCCTCGGAGAGCACGTTAAGCCGTCGGTCCCCCTGGGCTAGTGTACATCGACACTAGTTACTTGAAACAGGGTTAAAGGTGTAATTGGCGCCAGAACTGTCCGAAAGGCAAAAATGCCATACGATATTATATATTATGAAAGTCAGAAACTAAAGAAAATCAAAGATTAAAGCTATCTCTATAAGATCCTGAAGAAATTTTTGTCATTATTTCATTAATAAGATATTATTTTTAATTATCAAAAATGAGCGCTAAGCGTGTATTGAGGCGGCCGTCAATGTGAGTACGAGTGAGATTCACCGTTGGACGGCCAGAATGGTGCATCTCTTTAGCACTCACCATTGACGGCCGCCTAATACGCACTTAGCGCTCATTGTTATTAATTAAAGATAAAGCTTAGTAATAAAATAGTGACAAAAATTTCTGCTGGATCTTGTAGAGGGGGCTATGAACTTTGATTTGGTCACTTTCTGACTTACATAATAATGGATTTTAACCGAGTTATTAAGCCTTGAAAATGGCTATTTTCGCATTTTTCAAATTTTAAATCGCGTATAACTCGACAACAATCAATTTTAGAGAAAAATCACAAAATACCTTTTTTGCTCAGAATAACCCAAATGATCAAAAAAAAATTGTTCGAAGTTAAAAAAATTATTTTTGTGAATTTGTCTAAAAAAAATTGTTTAAACAATTTATCAATCAAGGTACTGCCTGGCACCCAGTAGATTTGTTATAAGGACCTCGTTTTGAGTAAGTTTGTGCAAAAAATTCGAATCGGAGTAATTTAACTAACGGGGGCGACGATACAGCCTAGACTAATTTGAACATATTCAGTAACATTTAATTTCTAGAATCGGCTGTTTGTGTGAATCAGAATCAACTTTTACTAAATGGCATTGGGAAGAGTATACTTTTCCTAGTTGGAGTCTACTTTTACTAGTAATTGTTGAATATAAATCTTCATTTTATATTTTTATAATCAACTTTTACTGAAACCAGCCGTTAGAGTTGACTCGAACTAGTAAAAGTCAACTCCAACTGGATAATCAACTTGAACTGTAACATATATACATTTTGTATACTCTATACTATATACTACACACATCGACGTACATTTCACTGTATGTTTTGACTTAATTTGTTTGAAAATGAATCGTGACTCATGAACAATAACAAATTTGTTACATTGCCAAGTTACGGTTATATTTTTTTCCACCTACCTCTACCAAAAGTATACTTTTCTTGGTCTGATTGTAGGGAGCAAAGTCGTACTTTTCCTCCCTAGGGAGGAAAATTAAAAGTGACGTCAAGGTATGTCATTGATGAAATAACTTATTGACGCCCTATACAATATTCTGTTATCTATTACGTAAGTATCTATATATTTTAACTTTTATTTATCGAGCACCCTGTATTTATCAGAACGGTAAAAACAGTAAATTGTTATTGTGATTTAACAATGTTTACATTAATAATTTGACTTATATTTGACAGTTGACAGTTATACTGTACCTACTTGTTAGTTTTAGTGCTCTAATAAATTTTGTCAGTTAGTTAGAAAAATAGATTATTTAAAAATGAAAAAATTACTTGATATTTGAGGAACGTGGAAAAATCATATGTATAACATGAGAGTAAAGTGCCTTTTCCTCCCTCGAATGATTAGTTATCTTCAAACTTTATTCTCGGGTGGAAAAGTAGCACTTTACTCCCTTGTTATACAAATAGCCATTTCTCAATTTAGATTTTTGATTTTTTTTTATCACTGCAATATTTTTATGCAATTTTATTTGATTTTCAGATAGATATGTTTCAAATAATGGAAGACAAAATTATTTCTATATTTGGTAAGTTAGGCACTACTTCCTTTCAGTGCACAAAATGTGAAGGGGTAGGCGACTTTGTCTAAATGGCAAAGGAAACTTTTTTTATTTTTAAAATTCTTTATTTTTCTCAAATTTAATGGGGGGAGCAGGGTGACGCGAGAGAACTTCCATGAACTCAGATAAATGAAATTTGAAGTTTTTTCTGAGAAATCGGTTCAAACCTTAGAAAATGCATGGACTATCAATGTTAATAAGGTGTATGGTATTCTTGGCAATGTAACAAATTTGTAACAAATTCAAATTTGGCACTTAGGAATAAATTCAAGGTGAAATAGTTATTTGATAATTTTTAAAATTCTAGAAGGGCATTAGAAAGAAAATACAGTTTTCACATTTTTACATTGGTTTGCCAAGAAAAGGGTTAAGGAGGAAAAACGGTGTTTTGTCTTTCTCCCGAGTTTCAACATTATAAAGCCGGATTTATGTTACAACGCGAATTATTCGCTTTTTTTGTCAAATTTTGTGACTCACCCCTTTCCTTACGCTCCACTCAAATCGTCAGATTTTTGAAATATACACTCTTTTGCATGTACTTAACTTACCTTATCTAATTCTGACAATTTCGAGTTTCTCTAAGGATAGATTTTTTCGGAGCCCCCTTAACGAACTCCCCTGTGTTAAGAGCCAATATATGGTAGAGCTACATCTGCAAGGTACCAAGTTTCTCTCCATATGATAATCTGACGCGCTCGAGTAACTGTAAAAATCCCCTCTTGGGCTCCCCTACCATTATTATGGTTATTTTTGCGACCGTAAATTGTTCACTAACAATTTAATTGTTGCTAAACTATTTGTTCAATTTTCACCGGCTTCTGGAAATATAATATACAGTGATGAGCGTGCTAATAACCGGCGAAATAGCGCAAAAGATGGAAAACATATTAAATTGTGCGATAAAGAGAAATAAAACTACTAGAGTTGTTAAATTTAGCGATAGTAACATATAAATTGACATTATATTGATTGTTTCCTACCTTTAGACGTATCAGAGGAGTACGTCAACTAAAACTGTCACTGTGACAGTGGCATTTCATAAATTCGTCCAATACGTCTAAAGGTGGGAAACAAATCAATATAATGTCAATCTATAAGTTACTATCGCTAAATTTAACACCTCCACTAGGTGGTTCAACTCTTTTTATCTCACAACTTAATATGTTTTTCATCTTTTGCGCTATTTTGCCGGTTATTAATGCGCTAATGACTGTACACCAAAAAATATTTATATCACCAAGTTATTTAATTATTGACAGATAATTACTTACTTAAAATTTTAGTTGAAAATAAAAGATTTTGTTGGAAAACCCGGATTTTTCAAGGAAAATTTTGATCGAAGCATATCGAAAAAAAAATGTTTGTGCAGAATTAAATTACTATGAATTTTTATTTGAGTGTTTTTGGAGTAAAGTTAAAATCTTCGGAGTTACAGGGCAATAATTGAAAACACACGATTTCAGAGCGCTAATTTGTTTATAAAAATAATCTGGGGACTTGCATACCCATATTATTAATACATACAATCATAAGATTCGATTCCAGCAATAAAATTAATGGTAAATAACTTTTACCAAAAATGGCATATTTTCCGGTAATCTTCCAGACTATATAATTAATTTTCTTTAATAATTATTTGTTATCGAATCTTTAAACTTAAGTGACGTTATCATCTTATTTTCACTAGTAATACCACTAGAGGTCAAATTATTTCCGGAAATTTTTTTGAGATCATGAATATTTTGAAAATTTCCGGAGTCGCAGACGAGGGAAATTTTCTAAAAATATTCATGATCAAAAAAAAATTTCCGGATATTAATTTGACTTCGCGTGGTATTCGGTAAGAAAATTCCACACCAAATTTGCATTTGAAAATCCAAAGCTGCATGAACAGATTAATAGCGCGCCATAGCTTTGTCAGCAATTATTTAGGCTTTCAAATTCGTAATTTCTACTGATTGTAGTTGCATGGGAATACCATTTCAAGATAGAAAATAGTATATTCTTCAATTTTACATAAGTTTTGAGTAACTACAAGTGATAGAAAATGAATCAAAACTAAATTATGTAAACAAATAAAAACCAGTCTGTCAAAAATGTTCTGTTATTGTAAACGTCAAAAAATTTCCACTATAATTCACTGTTGGGTACCCCACGAGCAAAAAATTTCCGATAAAATACCTCCGTTGCCATGGTGATCTGTCAAAATAACGTATTTTGATTGGTTCAAAATTACAGGTGTGGAATTTTCAAAGAAAAAAATTAGGAACAATAATTCTAGGGCCGGCAGACTAAAGCACATAAGTCAAAAAAACCGATTTTTCTTTTTGTACATGCACATGTCCATATATTTTTTTCTCCACCGACTGACTCAAGCACATACGTCATACACGTTTATTTCACATTGATTTTAAGTAGCGTACTTTTTCAACCTTTCAATTACTATAAATCTTTAGACGTTATAAAGAATATAAGTTGACTTATGTGAAAAAGTACAACTGATATATTCAGTTTTGCTGATTTATAAGCATGACTTAAGTTGTTAGGTACATCAAGTACTTGACATTATCGTCTTCCTTGTTTAAGAGGATCGGAACGTATTTTCGGCTGCAATGCAATTCAAATGGGGATTCATTTTTTTCGAATCCTGAGAAAACTAATAAGTATTTTTGAAAAATTTAAACGCAGAATGAAAGATCACGTTATTAGCGAGGGCCGAAAGTCCCTGAGAACTTCTATAATGTTTATTTTAATAAGTTACAGGGGTGAAAATCTAAGAGAAAATTTAGTGTGATTTTTAATTTCAAATATATCATTCAAAATAAAATTTATATTTATTCTAAGGGACTTTCGGCCCTCGGTAATAATTTAGTCTTTCATTCTGCGTTTAAAATTTTCAAAAATATTTATTGGTTTTTTCAGGATTTGAAAAAAATAAACACAATGGCGTGGTAAAATTTTCCAAATCTATCTTTGACTTACAACGCACTCAGCCGAATATAATATTGTCAGCATATATTGTCAGTCAGACACTGACAATCAGTGACAATTTTAAATATTTGACATTGCATCGGGAATATGTTGAGTTATTGATTAAATATTATTGAAATATAGTGTATTTAATAAATAATTGATTTATGACGTGAACTTAATAAAAAGTTATTTATTGTGTACTATTTGTGGGAGATCCAAGCAGAGAATACATCAGGATAATATATTCTGTGATACAAGTATTTTGTTGTTAAACATGTTCAAAATTGTAAGCTTTCCATAACAATATATTATTAAAAAATCACTTTAACACTTTTCCTCTTTTCTCGATTGAGTATTAGTCTTTGTTGTACAAATAAATTATTACAATCACTGAATACATAGTTAGTGAAAAAATTATCACATTTATTAACTGAATTAATAATTTCCAATTATAAACATAACAGTTATCCAAGAACATCCAAAACCCATCTCTTGAAATTAATAATGACATTTTCAAGTAGAATGACATTCTAGTAATGTTTACATATCCATACCAGTGTGAATTTTACTACGCGTAATTTGCCGTGTAAAGACAGAAAAAGTCGGGATACACGTAAAATATTTGCGAATTATGTACCCATAGCCTTAAGAATATACAGATATTTAACTTTAGGTACCTACTTAAAACATGGCTAAGAGAAGCAATATTCAATGAATATTGGGTAATGGGTATATACAGTCGGAAAAATGAAAGAATGCCCATGAACGATCACACCAATCACTTATTTTGTATTTGCTGTCTTTTTCTATAAATAACAAACGTTTGTCATAGAAAAAGACAGCAAATACAAAATAAGTGATTGATGTGATCATTCATGGGTATTCTTTAATTTTTCCGACTGTACAAAAAAAGGTCTGCTTACATGTCATCATTAATAGAGATTGTAGAGAAAGCTTCTCAAAGACAACGCGAAATAGACCCTGAAAACAGAAATTTCGTATGAAGACGTATAAATATTTTGTTGTAATAGATGTACTGCGTTAAGCTATTTGTAGGGGATGGCAATGAAGAAACGGTCTTCAGTAGGTGGTACAAGAATTAATGATATGCGTGGAACAGGAACAACTGTACCTAAAAATAAAATATCCGAGGACAAAAGGAAGGAAATAAAAAACTATATCTTGTCTCTTCCGTCGTAAGAAAGTCACTACACCAAAAGAGTACATCAAAGAAGTATTTGCATTTCCTTCTAACAATCACCAAAATATATCAACTATTTGTATATCAAACCTCCTTCAGACCAGATCAAACCAGATCAAGCTTACGAATCTAAAAAAAAACGACACACAGATGTATCAAAATGATAGTACCGTATAAGTGCATACAATACATGTGATTTACAACAGTGTTTACCGACTCCATCATTGACTTCTTATGTAGTTTTTTATCAACGTCAATTGTGGACGTTTAATTTGACCGTAGATGACAATAAGACTAGAAGAACTTTATGATATGTGTGGTATGAATCTACTACTGCTAGAGGAGCGAATCAGATTGCATCTTGTCTCTTTATACATCTTCAAACAAACCTACATAATAACAGAAGAAGTGTAATATTTTACTCTGATACCTGTGGGGGTCAGAATAGAAATTCTCACGTGGGTTCTATGTTTACGTGGGCTGTACATAACTTACAGTAGAGAGAATCAACCATCAATTTATGGTTCCCGAACATAGCCATTTAGAAGTTAAACAGTTCATGGAATAATGGAAAGAAAAAGAAAACAGAAATCCAAATATATCTTCCTCATGACTGGAGTCAACTTATTAGGCCAGTAGTAACAAATTTCAAGTTGTGGAAATACTGACTTTTTGGATATTTGGACTTTTACTTTGGTATTGAGAAATAAAGATGGAAAGATGGAAAGCAGTAGATGGCAGTAGATGGAAAGCAGTTTAAATGGTTGGACAAAAGGTGGTTCCGCTATGATACGGAATTTAGAATGGTATCTTACACAGAGACCTTACAAATGGAATCAAATTTTCACAAGATGCATTTAAGACGGAGGGCATCCTTTATGGGTCCCAAAATCTCAACTATCATCAACACGCCTAACTTTACGCGCAACTTTGATACATCATTGATTCAATTTCTATAATATTCTAAATATTTATTTTTCTTAATACTATATATCCGAGTTGCTGTGAATATGATAGGTCGTATCCAACTTGGGGCCTATGCCCTATGCTTTTTGGATATATCAAAGTTGCGCGTGAAGTTAAGCGTGTTGATGACAGTTAATCTTTTGGGCCGCACCCATTCTTTATACCTAATAACATTCCAATTATATCACTATTGCTTTTAACCATATCAAAAGACAAAAAGGTGACTTAATTTCTCTACTAACAATAATACCAAATTAATGTTTTCCATAAATTTTATGTAGATTTGCCTAGTAAGGAAAATGTAGCTAATATGGATTGATGGAAGAAAATATTGTGTTGTAACAAAGTAAAATTCCTAGTTGTGCTGTTAGACATAAAGTCATATATACTTGTGTTCTTTTTAACATAAGTCAGGAAAAACAATTTTCCATCCTTTTTTATAGAGTCATACAAGTAAGGATGTTATACACACTCTCATAAAATTCAATAAATGTTTTGTAAGAAATATTGAATTATTTTTTTATACAGTTTTATTAGATTTCTGAAAATCTATAGTTTTTGACTTATGTGCTTTAGTTTTCCGACCCTACAATTAAAACCAGAAAAAAATAATAGAATGAATCAATGATAAAATATCAGTCATAATGAATGAAAGTCAAATAGGAGTGTAAGTTATTGAAATTTGTATCAAAGATTTTATGACCTTTTTACCACTCTTCAATATGATATCTACGTATTATCTTTAAAATTAATTTAGGGTCAATAATCATTCCCAAATAAATAATAGAGAAAAAAATACAATCATGAAGTATTTTTTCCTAATTATTTATGGAATATTGTGTTCAGTCACAATCATCATCATCATCAATCAATCTCGATTTGGCTGTTGCTGAACATAGGCATCTTCCAGATATTTACATCTTCTTCTGTTCTGCGCCTGTGTCATCAGTGACAATATAAATAATATATTTGGTAAAAGACATGTAGCCCCATTAGCCTTTACTCAGATTTTAAGTACTCGGAACTATCTTTTGGAATTTTTTCTAGACGAATAAGACGGAATGTGACTGTATATTGAAGAGTCCTCTTCGTCTTCTTCAGCCGTGGTCTCTTGTCTTATAAATTATTGTAAAAGTCAGAGATTAAGGATGTTACTAGAAAGTAGTTCCACGAAAAGTTTACAGATGTTAGTCCAAGTAATGAAGCTTAAAATAGGACAAAACCTCGCAATTTTTACAGAATGGATCGAATTGCTTGAAAATTTGAGAATAAGTAGTGGGCAGTCCAAGGATCAAAATCTATATGATGCTCAATGGCGCTTTTACCATGGGGGTGGTTGCCACCCCATCTCAGGGGTGGAAATTTTTTATTATATTTTGACCTCAAACGTTAGTAAAAATATTCATTCTAAGTAAAAAACGTTCTATAAATTTTTTTGATAAAATTAATAGTTTTTGATTTATTCGCTATCGAAAGTATTAGTTTTATATCGAAAAAATCAATGTTGTTAATAAGTTTTCGGCTAATAACTCCAAAAGTTTTCGTTTTATCAAAGCAACTTTACTTAACAAAAATGTACTTTTTGAAACAATAAACAAAACCGTTTTTTAATTTTTTTTAAGACCAATAGTAATCGAGCTATACATTATTAAATATTAGCTCTTCCTCGTCAAATGCTAAATACTGTAGTTTCAAAGTAAAAAGACGGAAAAACCGTGCATTTTTCGAGGATAACTTGTTCAATCTAATTTAAAGCATTTTAAAATATCTATCTCCAGAAATAAAAACAAAGTCTTTAGCTCAAAAATTAAGTGACATATATTGAAAAGAATGTTAGTCCCTACTTTTTTCAGCGAAAAAGTGATCAGAAGCAACCTCCTACTCACCACCCTAATTAAAATTAGTCATTAACCTTATTTGGTCGTCTTTATTTTTATATTATTAATAGGTTCTAGAAGTTTGACTGGCTTAGAATGATTAGTTTAAAAAAAAATGGAGTTAGAAGCAAAGAACGAATTTTTGTAGTTTGAAAAAAAAATGGCATTTTCTTCAGAATAGAAAGATAAGCATCAGATATACGAAAAATGTTTAAATATGAAATTGTAGCTTATTTAATTCTTAAGAAACTGGTTTGCAAAAATTTTTACTACATCAAAAATTGAGTGAGCTATTGATAATTAAATCTAGTAATAACATGCAAAAACCACCTTTACCAACCCTTTCAAAGTCATTTTTTTGCGACTGAGAATTTTAAAAAGAATCAATATTAATAGGCTTATAGACCTTATAAAAATCTACAAAATTCTTTTTTGACAAACTTTCTAAGATAAAAAATAGAAAAGTGACGGTTAAAAAATCAATATATTTTTTTGAAAAAAAAAGGAGAAATACAATTGGAAGCATAATAATGTAAGTTAGCGGTATTTTTAGTCATTGGCCTTATCTATTCTACTTTACTTATGTATTACTAATAGATTCTAGAAGTTTGACTGGCTTAGAAAGATTAGTTTTAAAAAAACTGGAGTTAAAAGCGAATAACGAATTTTTGTAGTTTGGTAAAAATGTCGATTTCTTCAGAATAAAAAGATTAGCATCAGAGATACGAAAAAATGTTTAAATATGAAATTGTAGGTTATTTAATTCCCAAGAAATTGGTTTAAAAAAATTTTTCTACGGCAGTAACTGAGTGAATCGTAAATTAGTATATTATTGAAAAACACTTATTTTTTCGATATAAAACTAACACTTTCGATAGCGAATAAATCGAAAACTATTCATTTCATCAAAAAAATGTATAGAACATTTTTTTGGTTAGAATGAATGTTTTTATCAACTTTTGTGGTGAAAATATAATAAAAATTTTCCACCCCCGGGATGGGGTGGCAACCACCCCCATGGTAAAAGCGCCTTTCGGCATCATATAGATTTTAATCCTTGGACTATCCACTACTTGTTCTAAAATTTTCAAGCAAATCGATCCATTCTGTAAAAATTGCGAGGTGAAAAGCTTCAGTTCCTGGACGATGTAAATTATTATTAATTATTTTTAGTAATAAATTTTGCATCTGGAATTTTTCATCTTTCTTATTAATATATTAGGCTTGATCCCCTTTTATTAATCAAATTTTTAATGTTTATGCTTGTTTTTAAGCTTTTTATTTGACTTTTGCGTACTAGCAAAGAAAACTAGAAATTAATCAAGTTCGGTATAAACCTTTTGGATTTTCTACCTCGAATCGAGAAAGCAACGTTTTCAAGGGTCAACTTTTATTTGTTTTTCTTGTTGTTTGCCCCCGGAAAGCGAATATAAAGTAAAGAAACAGGAAAATAATATTTGATCTAATAATCGATAGATATTATTTTCGATTCGTCGTTCTTCGAGTTGTTCATAATCTCTTTGAGAATTTGATTTCTGAAAGGTTCGGCGTGTTCCCAAAGGACGTGTCTGCTTTGGAATATTTCGGGATAGAAGGAAATGAACGATGGCACGTAGACTTCCTTCCAAATTTTTGATACGACGTAAACGTTCTGATTGCAGATTGCTACAGTTTATTTAGAGAGTTGAGAGAGTAACTAGGAAGTTTATTTGCTAACTCGACTTAAAAAACTACCATTTGCTTTATTTGTATATTTAACTTTGTTCTAAAAAGTAAAAATAATCGTACATTTAATGCAATACTCAGTTCTGAACAAATTTTGTACAGTTAATGAATTAGACCTTGATATACATTTATTTTCGAAACTTATTACAACTTGATCAATAGTAGATAACATTACGAACACAGAAATAAACGAACCAGCTAAAGAAATGTAAACAATGGGAAAAATAATTGGAAAAACAGTAAATCACAGGAGAACGAAGGTAAAGCTAGAACAGTCTCAGTCAATGATCTCTCAGGGAAACTCATAAGCTAAAAGCCTATCAAGTACAGAACAATAGAAGAAAAACTAACTAAAACAACAAAGATAACCTATACTTCTAAAAACAAAGGAAGAACACAACAAGTGGTAAAAATAAGGAATGAAAATTAGCTACGTGGGAGGTCCAATAATACCCCAGGCTGTGGTTGAAAAAACGTGATATAATTCAGGAATTTTTGAAACCTATCAGGTGTTGTAAAGGACGATGCCAGGAATAACTTCTATTAAAATGTAACCAAAATATTGTGCGCTTTTTTTTAATTGCGATTTTCATTTGTTAAATTTGCAATTTTTATTGATTTTTAATTTTGTAGCTTAGGATGTTGATTATAGAGAAAAACTTTTTTACAGAAAGTTGTAGTAAATTAAAAAACCTACAATTTGAGGTACGGCAAGTTTACTTTGGTTAATTGGTTATTGCAAAACAGCCTGCGAAAGGTCCAAAATGGACGTTTTTAACAATTGCATTATTTATTGTACATATAATTTTTTTTTATGTTTTAAAGCTTTAAAATGAAGATTTTTCAATTCCAAATATAAAAGAAATTGTAAAGCCAGATTAACGAATTTGTTGCTTAGATATTATAAATTGTTTATCCCAAGAGGTCAAATGTCGAAGGCTATAACTTTTTGAAAAAAAATCGTAGAAAGTTTGTGAAACATCTAATCTCCTACGAAAGAGTAATATTTTCATAGTCTGATGTAAATAAATGCGTAAAACATTTTTAAATCTCTAATTTTTGGATTTGAAAATAAGGGGGCAAATTTCGTTATAAACATTTAGAGCTGAAGCGGCCCTGTACATCCTATGAGTTTTTAACTTACATATTATTGTTGCTGAAAATGAAACAAAGATTTATAAAAAAATAAAAAAATTCTACGACCAACTGAAGCCGAGATAATTTTTGGGTTTGAAAATAAGGGGGCAAATTTCGTTATAAACACTTAGAGCTGAAGCGGCCCTGTATATCCTATGAGTTTCTAACTTACAGATTATTGTTGCTAAAGACGAAACGAAGATTTGTAAAAAAAAATTAAAATTTTATACAACCAACTGAAGCCGAGATAATTGTTTTTTTTTTCTTAAATCATAGTGCCTTTATTTATAACAATTAAGAAATTATTTTACAGTCATTGACTAAAGAAAGACTTATATTATCTTAAAATAAAAATTATTATAAAATATAATTACATTTAATTATTAAAAATTATTTTTTAAATCGGTGCTTTTGCAAGCGGCCGAATTTTGCAAATCGCCCGGCTCGCTTCAAATCCGCGCGCTCGGAAAATTTTTACGTAACTTGTATTAAACTTTGACAGAAAACAATTTAATAATATTACCATTATAATATACAGTCTATTTACCACTGTATTTGTTTTTCTTGATAAGCTTTTATATGTGAAATCCAAAAAGAATAGTCATTACCAGAAGAAAAAGTTTTATATTGTATATTATAGTAAGAAGTAACAGTATTATTATTATATTTATATAACAATCAAAAAATTAAAAATATAGTTATACAGGGTGTCCCGAAAAGAATGGTCATAAATTATACCACACATTCTGGGGTCAAAAATAGTTCGGTTGAACTTAACTTACCTTAGTACAAAAATGTGCTCATAAAAAAAGTTACAGCCCTTTGAAGTTACAAAATGAAAATCGATTTTTTTCAATATGTCGAAAACTCTCAAAGATTTTTTATTGAAAACGGGCATGTATCATTCTTATGACAGGCCCACCTTAAAACAAAATTATAGTGAAATTTTTCCACCCCATAAAAAATTTATGGGGAATTTGTTCCCTTGAACCCCCCCAAACTTTTGTGTACGTTCCAATTAATTCATTATTGTGGTACCATTAGTTGAAAACAACGAGATGCGGCTACTTTTTTACTATATTTACATAAAAAATTTATGGGGTTTTGTTCCTGTAAACCCCCCAAATGTTTGTGTACGTTCCAATTAAACTATTATTGTGGTACCGTTAGTTAAACACAGTGTTTTTAAAACTTTTTTGTCTCTTAGTCTTTTTTTGATAAGTCAACTTTTATCGAGATGTGGCTTCTTTTTCAAAATATACCAAAAAATTTAAGTTATAAATAAATTTTCAGATTATTAACAGGTGTCTATAATCATACTTAACCATATACAAATAGGTGGTGGATTCGACAAATATTCAAAATATCTCGATAAACACTGCCTTATGAAAAAAGTACTAAGAGGCAAAAAAGTTTTAAATGTTTAAATAGTGTGTTTAACTAATGGTGCCACAATAATAATTTAAATGGAACGTACATAAAAGTTTGGGGGGGTTTAAGGGAACAAAACCCCCATAAAATTTTTATGGGGTACACAAATTTCACTATAATTTTTTTTAAGATGCTGCTACCATAAAGATTCCTCATGTCCATTTTCAATAAAAAACCTCTAGAAGTTTTCGATATATTAAAAAAAATCGATTTTCATGTTGTACTTTTAAAGGGCTGTAACTTTTTTTGTGTGCACTATTGTATATAGGTAAGTGAGGTTTAATCAACCTATTTTTGGCCCCAGAATCTGTGGTATAATTTATGACAAATCTTTTCGGGACACCCTGTATATTTCATATATGTGTATCATTTTTGTAATATTATTTCTTCAGAAATGAAATTTCACATATAAAAGTTTATCAAGAAAAACAAATACAGTGGTAAATAGACTGTACATTTTATAATGGCAATATTATTAAATTGTTTTCTGTCAAAATTTAATACAAGTTACGTAAAAATTTTCCGACCGCGCGGATTTGAAGCGAGCCGGGCGATTTGCAAAATTCGGCCGCTCGCAAAAGCACCAATTTTAAAAATAATTTTTAATAATTAAATGTAATTATATTTTATAATATTTCTTATTTTAAGATAATATAAGTCTTTCTTTAGTCAATGACTGTAAAATAATTTCTTAATTGTTATAAATAAAGGCACTACGACTTAAGAAAAAAAAAACAATTATCTCGGCTTCAGTTGGTTGTAAAAATTTTTTATTTTTTACAAATCTTCGTCTTGTCTTCAGCAACAATAATCTGTAAGTTAGAAACTCATAGGATGTACAGGGCCGCTTCAGTTCTAAATGTTTATAACGAAATTTGCCCCCTTATTTTCACACATAAAAATTATCTCGGCATCAGTTGGTCGTAGAATTTTTTTATTTTTTTATGAATCTTTGTTTCATCTTTAGCAACAATAATATGTAAGTTAAAAACTCATAGGATGTACAGGGCCGCTTCAGCTCTAAATGTTTATAACGAAATTTGCCCCCTTATTTTCAAACCCAAAAATTAGAGGTTTAAAAATGTTTTACGCATTTATTTACACCAGAATATGAAAATACAACTCTTTAGAAGGACATTAGATGTTTCACCAACTCTCTACGATTTTTTTTCAAAAATTTATAGTCTTCGACATTTGACCTCTTGGGATAAACAATTTATAATATCTAAGCAACAAATTCGTTAATCTGGCTTTACAATTTTTTTTATGTTTGGAATTGAAAGATCTTCATTTTAAAGCTTTAAAAAATAAAAAAAATTATATGTACAATAAATAATGCAATTGTGAAAAACGGCCATTTTGGACCTTTCGCAGGCTGTTTTGCAATAACCAATTAACCAAATTAAACTTGCCGTACTTCAAAGTGTAGGTTTTTTAATTTACTACAACTTTCTATAAAAAAGTTTTTCTCTAAAATGAATATCCTAAGCTACAAAATTAAAAATCAATAAAAATTGCAAATTTAACAAATGAAAATCGCAATTAAAAAAAAGCGCACAATATTTTTGGTTACATTTTAGTAGAAGTTATTCCTGGCATCGTCCTTTACAACACCTGATATGTTTCAAAAATTCCTGAATTATATCCTGAAATCGACCTATTTTTTACCCACAGCCTGGGGTATAAGTACTTAGCGTCTCCGCCCGATGGCACTACTATCACAAGAGAAATCTATTACCGTTTAATACATTATTGTAGATGGCCTTGTAGTCTCAGCCGAATCGAACTGGGCTGACTCGTAGTTTTGTTTTGACTGCGAGTCTAAGAGGACATGCCTAGGGATTTTAGAAATATAAAAAAACTGCACGCCAGGGTTCGTCCTGGTTGGGTCAGAGAGAGCAGCATATGTGCCTCCTGATGAGAGACTAATAAGTTTCGAAACCGGTAGAGGGGCTTGCTGCACTTTCTGATTGAACTAGATTATAATGCAGCTGTAGATTCGTATTGCAATGAAATTGAAAATTAATATTCATTTTTAAAACTAAAAAAGTGCAATATCGGTCGGTGATTCGACTCTTGTTTTTGGAAGGGAAATCCCGCAGTGAATTCAAAGATCACATGGATGCTTTGCATGGTGACTCTTCTACTTGGATGGCAACTGTCAAAATTGTTTTACCGAGATTCAACGTGGTCGTACGTCGGTATTTGATAAGTCACTCCCAGGTACCCATAAAACGGGTACTACGGAGGATAAAGTGAAATAAATCTATGATCTCGTATTGTTAGACCGCCCACTTAAGCTACGCGAGATAGCCGAGATAGTAGGCATCTCAAAAGATTGCATGGGTCATATCCTGCATGAAATTTTGAGCATAAAAAAGTTGTCGGCATGGTGGGTGCCGCATTTGTTCACTCCATACAATAAGTGCAACCATGAGATCAGTTCAGAGCAGTGTCTGAGGCTGTTTAAGCGTAATCCAAAGGAGTTTCTACGTTATTTCATAACCGTCAACGTTATCAATGTTGTTCTACTGGTACACAGAAGAGACCTGTGATGGTACACGACAACCCTCACGGAATTTTCCTAATTGATTTGTTATAAAAATAAGGTAATAATATTATAATTCAATTTGTATAATATATTACGATAGTAGCAACATTCAAAGTATTGAACTCATTTGAAAGATTTCAAAGAAAGCACACGTCATTCTTAATGTACGTATAGTACCTCACCATATATGGTAATACATATTGGCACTGTTTTTAACTATAACAGATATAAATAGGAAGGTCAAGTACCTGAGATATCGTTGTTGTCGTTGCACTCTCTAGCGCGTAGTCAGGGGATATAGTTACCGAGAAATGGGTTATCCCCGACCTATCTCAAGTCAACGTAATGTAATTTTACATTTAATTATATAAGAATAAAGTTTCTGTAAAAAGTTTAAGTTTGTTTGTTCGGGGTAGTGTCTTCGTCTAGCAACCCCCAAGTTCATAGACCAAGGAACAGTCGATACAGTAGATGTCAACCCGAGAACATGCTCCGAAGTGGATGAAGACTGGCCAATCGGCCGGAAAGGTTATGGCTACCATTTTCTGGGATTAACAAGGTGTGACCTATAGCAACTTCCTCTAAGAAGTAAAAAGAAGACAAATTGCAGAAAAAAACGGGTCCAGTTGGAAAGAAGCTCTTCCACCATGACAACGAATCGGCTCACACCTTGGCCGCCGTCTCCATGGCCAAATTGGCAGAAATGGACTACAAACTGCTCTCCTATTCACTTCTCCGGATTTAACCTTGTATGACTTCTTTTTGTTTCCAAATCTAAGAAAGTCACTCGCCGGGCAGAAATTTAAGTCAAGTGTTCATCAACGCCACGTAAGCTTACTTTGTACACCTCAAGAATACATATTTTTCAGATGGGTTAAAAAAGATGGAGCATAAAGAATACAAAATAATAAACAGAAGAAAAATAAAATGTTACAATATCTGAGACACGTAATGAGGGGACAGCTATTAAATACAGTTCCATAGAATTCTTCAGAGCAGCGGTATACACTCACCGGCAGAGAAAACGGGCACCCCAAAAAATTGGTCATTTTTAATGTCTTGTATTTCCTAAACGTGATATCCGATTTAAGTAATTTTTTAACATGTTATAGCATTATTCTTTATAAATATCACTGTAATAATATTGTTGCTAGACAGGTACATTGTCATTGTATACAGGGTGTACGAATCAAACTGTGTTTTTTCTCAAACTTTGGAACACCCTGTGGAATGTTTTAGCTTTTATAAAATACTGAAATTATAACCAAACTATAGCCTCAGATTTTCTTAACATTCTGTTTTTTGATTCATTCGCTTATGTTGGATAATAAAAAAGTTAAGCACTTTAACAACTACCCCTGTTTTTCGTTAATACAGGGTGTTTTTAAATAAGTACGGCAAACTTTAAGGAGTAATTTTGCATGATAAAATAATGACAGTTTGCTTTATAAACATATGCCCGCAAATGCTTCGTTTCCGAGATAGGGTGTGTTGAAATTGTTCTTACAAACTGACGATTTATTTATTTCTCTAAAACGGTTTGCGACATGCAAATGAAATTTGGTAGATTTCAAGAGGTAGTTATTGCGCATTTTTTGGCATACAACTAAGAATTTTATATTCACCATTGGCGTGCATACGGGTATAAATATTTTAGATATATCCCGTATGCACGCCAATGGTGAATATAAAATTCTCAATTGTATGCCAAAAAAATGCACAATAACTAGCTCTTAAAATCTACCAAATTTCATTTGCATATCACAAACCGTTTTAGAGCGATAAATAAATCGTCAGTTTGTAAGAACAATTTCAACACCCCCTATCTCAGAAACGAAGTATTTACGGGCATAAGTTTATAAAGCAAACTGTCATTATTTTATCATGCAGAATTACCCCTTAAAGCTTGCCGTACTTATTGAAAAACACCCTGTATTGACGAAAAACAGGGGTAGTTGTTAAAGTGCCTAACTTTTTTATTATCCAACATAAGCAAATGAATAAAAAAACAGAATGTTAAGAAAATCTGTGGCTATAGTTGGGTTTTAATTTTAGTATTTTATAAAAGCTAGAACATTCCACAGGGTGTTCCAAAGTTTGAGAAAAAACACAGTTTGATTCGTACACCCTGTATACAATGACAATGTACCTGTCTAGCAACAATATTATTACAGAGATATTGATAAAGAATAAGGCTATAACATACTAAAAAAATTACTTAAATCGGACATCAGGTTTAGGAAATACAAGATACTAAAAATGACCCATTTTTTGGGGTGCCCGTTTTCTCTGCCGGTGAGTGTACATAGTACAGATAGTATCAAACCTCCTTTTGGGAGATGGCACCTAAAGAAGAATAATTATCTCTTGCCGTTGAGGTTACACATTTTCCTTTATCTCTGTCTATCTGAAACAAGTAAATGAAATATTATTCGTGTAATGTAAAAAATTAAATACGCCATCTAAAATAAATTTTCTCTCACCCAGGGCCAGTTATGGTGTTAATATTAATTTATAAAGTAAATTTATTCTAACTAGAGTTGAAGTTCGTATCTTAGCAGTGCTAATTCCATTTTTCCTTCGAGCGCTAATTGTAAAGCGAGTGTCTCATTAAAAAGGCATATCAAGCATAAAGCAGTCGTAAAATTTTAGTTGAGCAGTCGACGAAACCTGCATGATTAGAAATTAAAATGAGGAAGTTTGCTATTTTCAACATTTTCATGTACACGGCTCGAGTCATTGCCATGGGCGGAGTTCTATATTAGTCCGAGAAACCAGGCATCATTAAGAATTTAAAAAATACACTTAGTTACATATATTATTTGAGTATAACTAAAAACCGGTCTTAACGACAATTGCATATTCTTTATTTGTTGCATATTTTGCATCCATTTGCTTTTTTTTTCGTTTCTGCATATTTTCGACATATGGCATATCTTCTACAAAATAAATTCGGATTTCCAAAATAAACAGAAGTTAATTAGTATTAACGCCCCAGCCCTGACAATTAACCAGATATAATAAATTGGTAAACATCTTTCTTTTTTCATCACAATCCGCAAACAGACTCCAGGGATAAACATTTCCGGTAATGCTGGGTTCCTAAACTAAAAGTCACGTAGACCAGCTTGGTCAAAAGTCGGATATCCGATGTGGTCGGGATCAGCTAAACTCCTCCCCTGTCATACTACATATGTACCGGGTGTACCAATAAGGTACACTCAGGAACCAATATCTCAGGAACCGTTTATAGTACAGCTTTGAGAAAAAAATATTTATAAGAAAAGTTGCCTCGGGAAAAGCCTGGAAATTATTTTCATAATTGTAGGTCCACCGCTAGAGGATGTAATTGAATATCAAAAATTAAAAAATCAAAATTTTACAAAATTTACTCAATGAAAGGGCACTGGAAATCCAATCATCGTATTCTTCATAAAATTCTGCGCATATTTGATTTCACAAGTTGTCTACCTTTGCAAATAAGAGGTGGGGGTGAGTGGGAACCTTCTTATGAAAAAATGGCTGTAAGTCCGGTTCTGCTAAATCGAATTTTGCATATTTGGTTTTGTTGAAAAGAGCTCTTTTTCGTCAATGTAAGTGTCTTATTTTCGAAATAGCCTAATAAGTAATATGCAAGCTAGGAGGCGTTATTTAATTATTTTCGAAAATCTAGTTTTATTTGGAGAATATTAAATAAAAGTAAGTATGCATTTTTAGTCCTATATTACAAAATTAGACCAAATTAGCAACATAATACCGATAACCGCATGTCAATACCTTTTTTCTATCTCGACATATCTTAAGAAATGTGTAAATTTTAAACAACTGTTAATGTCACCAGTAAACCAAGTTAAGGAAAAGTAGTGTGCTATGGAAAAAACAAAGAAACATTTTACAGATGTACACGTATATAACTAATTAAACCAACTGCATTTCCAGGTTTACACTGATGATGGTCAGTTTGACCGAAAACGTTTTGTACTTACACTCCCTTGTGGATACATTTTAAGGATTTTTAATAAATGCATATGCCTACATACAACAGAAGTGTTTACTTCATTCCACGTTGTTATATTGAAGGTATACAGCCAACTACAGGGTTTACCCCATTTTTAAAGTTTTAAAAAATACGTATTCAATATTTTTCAAACAGCTATCGAATGATAGCCCCACAGAGAGGGGTGGGTGTTAAAATTTAAAATTTTAAATAGTAACCCCGCGATATTTCGCGAAATGAATATCAGATCGAAGAACTGAAAAATACACGTATTCAATATTTTTGAAAAATCTATAGAATAACCCCAAGCCCGACCCCCCAAGGAGGGGGTGGGGGTTACTTTAAAATTTAAAATAAGAGCCCCCATTTTTTATTGCAGATTTGTATTCGTTACGTAAAAATAAGTAACTTTTATTCGAGATATTTTTTCGAATTATGGATAGATGGCGCTATAATCGGAACAAACGATTGTTGGAAATGGAAAATATAATTAAAAAATGGAAAGTCACCCACTGTATGGAAAACTTAACTTAACTTTTTTTTGGTTTTAGGACCTACTCTTCACAACCCAATAGGTCCCCATAAAGCTCGAGTAACTGCAAATTTAGCATACATTCCTCCCCTACTATTATCTTTTTTACAACATATTTTTAATCTTCGTCTGTCCCCGTCCCTGGATATAATTATTTTTTAAACACTGTTATCATCTTCATAAAAATATACTGGCTAATTTCTTTTACATTCGATATATATTCTGTTCGCGTTGAAATTATTTTCACACATGACTTTACTATTTAGTATGGAACAAAACGGGAACCCAAATTAGTTTAAGAAGCGAAATGAGATTTTCTAATAGTTTTAATTGATTATTTCCTGTTAAAGTGAACTATGAATTTGCTCCCTAATTGTTGTTTGAACGAAGATATATAATGGGTTGTTTAAGTCGAGTATTTCAAATTCATATTGATGCACAAAATAAAGCATTACTATAAAATAGTATAGGTCTGGATCCCGCGTATAAAAAAAAGTTGCTTAATAGCAAGCTGAAAATTTTGTTAATAGCTTAAGAGTGTCTATTCGGACAAACTTTGACATATGGGAACACTGGAACAGGGGAAGTTTTAATTGTGGAACAGGTTAAAAATTTTGAACTGTCAGACCACGAAAACGGCACATGTATTTTGTCCGACAGAACAGACTTAAACTCTCCGAACAGAGATTAAACTCTCATGCAAAAATCAGACTGCTATTTATCAACAAATGGGCGTTTTAATGAGTGGAACATGTAGAATATGTCAAATGACAGGAATTATGACAGGTGATAAATAGCAGTCTGATTTTTGCATGAGAGTTTAATCTCTGTTCGGAGAGTTTAAGTCTATTCTGTCAGACAAAATAAATGTGCCGTTTTCGTGGTCTGACGGTTCCAAATTTTTAACCTGTTCCACAATTAAAACTGCCCCTGTTGCAGTGTTCCCATATATCAAAGTTTATCCGACTAGACACCCTTAAGCTATTATCAAATTTTCAGCTTGCTATTAATCAACTTTTTTTCATACGCGGGATCCAGACCTAGTAGTTGTAGATTGGGAGGGCTTACGTTAGGTTCAAATAACACGTATTTATGTATATATGCATGCGTGTGGAAAAGCTACACTGATCTGAATTTTTTTTTCTACGTTTCAAGAGGGGGTTGGGGTGGATTCAGAATCAGTGTAGTTTGTGACTTTTGAACACTCATAAGCCAGTTATAGGACTGTGTAATATTTTTGGGTAAATGTATCTCAGGTTCAAAGACAGACAGGAAAGCCGCAAATCTATCAAATCAATAGTGCATGAGTTCAGCTTTCAAGCGGGGCCTAAGCGATCAGGATCTGACATACACACGGCTCAGTATAGCCAAAAAACTGAAAAAATTAACATTAAAAATTTTGGTATATCGGCAATTACTCAAAATTTTCACCCATGAATTGCGCCAGTAACTAACTTTTTGTAGCAGGACTCCAAATGCGTCTAACAATGTATACTTCATATCTGGAAAAATTAGTGATAGGCCTCATAAGTATCATAAAATCCATTTCCTATGGAAAGAAACGGTTTTGTTTTTCGAGCTCACTAAATCCTATAATACCTTCCGGTGACATATTTGATCTTGATTTCATCAAACCTCACTTGTAAATACCTTCCAAGCTCATGTTTAGTGATTAAAATCGGTTAAACTGTTTAGAAGTTATCGACCTCTAAAAGAATAATTAATCCTAAAAATAACTTAAATGAAAAGTTTTTGAATTCCCTCGTGTGTTCTTCGCTTCAGCATCCATCTGGTTTGCAAATTTTAAAAGCCATGGAGGTGCTACCAAGGAAATGGACCAATAAGTTTTCAATTTAAGAATAATTAATCCATTTAACTATTATCACCGTAATTGTTCTATCCTTACTTATGTAAACTTGATCGGACAATCCAGATTCATTTTACAGCCATCCCAATATTTTTTTTCAATCTAACTATTTCGAGTAGAAAAAAATCAAACGTGTATGCAATGGCCAAAAAGAATTATATTATAATATAATCAGTATTATTAAAAAAAAGTATTGGGATAGCTGGGATATGAATTTGGATTGTCCTATTACAAGTTTTGTGTCGTAACCACTAGATCATTTGGGCGATAATGCGACAAAAGCAACTAGCCTAATAAAATAAAAAAAGTCAAAATGTAAATTCGTACAGGTTAAAACAAATTTTATATCAAAGTTTAAGTGGGTACAAAATATATTTTCAAGAAAGTATCCAAATCATACAAGGGGATCATTGTTTAAAAAAATAAAAAGGGGTCACTTTTGCAAAAAAAAATACTTTTTTAACTCCTGAGGTAATTAACTTATTAATGAAGGTCTACGGGATTTTTTCTGCAAATTTGAAGAGTAAATCTTTCACATAAAACTTACTAAATTAAATTTGACCCCTATTTATTTAAATAATTGTATATAAATCTTAGAAACAAAATTGCAAAAAATTATTTTAAGCGTTTTAAATAAGCACTATAAAATATCTTATTTTACAGAATAAGTTTACCTATGTTATCAGTATTAAGGAAAAAAAATTGGTCGAAAAATATTCAATATTTTTTGAGATATTGAATTTGTTTATTAAATGTTACTATATTTTAACCTTTAACTACACGCGCTGGCGTATTTTGTACGCCAGATATAAGAATTCTACTGCAAATATATTTAAAAATTTAATTTTTGACGTTGTTTATCTCTCTAACGTATCACTGGAATGTGCTTTACAATTTGGTTTTAGTTTCGTTATAATCGGCGTTCTGGGAAGATCGTAACTTACAGTTTATTATTTGTTGTTTCCGGTGGTGAACAGTATACGCCACGATTATATTAATATAAGTAGTAATATAAGTACATAGTTATGTACGTCATTATGTTAAGTACGTCATTATGGCACAAAATATATTTTTCTTTATAAACAATACTTTTTCTCCTGTAAAAAATCATATTTCAAAAAAATTTCTGTTAGTAATTTTATTTATCATTGAATCCAGTTATTCCATGATTCCAGTTATAAATCCCAACTGGCTTACTGAGAAGGAACTCCAAGTATTCACTGATGCCGAATAAGGTTTATAACAAACAAATAAGTGTATTTTTTCAAAAAAAAAAAAAAATAAGCAAATCCGCTGTTTTTAAGTGTATTTTCTTGTGGCGTATAAAGTACGCCACGCGTGTAGTTATGTTATAACTTGATGCGGGGGTAGTTAAAGGTTAAATTGCAAAAACGCGGTGGTTGCCAAAGAAATATTCACCTGCATAAGATCTCATTATTTTTATTTTTATGTATATTTTCGATAAATGTATTGAAAAATTAAAATTTCAATTAAACTCCCCCCTAAAATGGAATTTGAAAATTATTCAAATTTGTTTTTTTAATAACGTCGCGGGGATAAAGTATTTTGAAATGTCGTTTCGATAATTGGGTTTTTGGGAATTTTTTTCTAATTAACAAAATTTTTTGTCGTTTTTTCTTCTTCTTTTTTTTTTCTTGGAGTTACATTACTTTTTATGGCCCTTTTATGGTTAAATTTTATTAAAAATGTCGAATCTCTGAGATGTAGATTCTAGACCTAAAAATATTAAGATTTAACTAAAATCTCTTAAATAAAATGTGGCTACTTACTGAGATACAGGGTGTTTTATTTAAAAATTATTGTTACCAAGTACTTTAAAACTATTTGACGTATCATTATCATACTTGGCAGAAGGTGTGGCTATTATACACCCTACTAAATTGTGATTAATAAACGTTTCTAGCTAGCGCCAGAGGCGTACGACAGGGGATAGTGAATGATTGACCCTTCCCAAATTCTACGCCACTGAGTGAATTACTCTTTTAGCGAAATTTTTCGATTCTACAATATTTTGTATGTAAATAACTTTAACTATTTATAATGGGAAATAAGCCACAATATTATTAAAAAATGATTTTTATTTATAATAAATAACTTTATTGGTATTGATAAAGTCATCAGTTTGAGAGATATTGGAAGTTTAAAACGAATGAATGAATGAATCAACATAACTATGCCGTTTCATTTTTAACGTCCACTATCTCGAAAACTAATGACTTAATCGTTACCAGCAGAGAGTATATTATTTACGTAGAAAGTATTGGAGAATCGAAAAATTTCGCTAAAATAGTAATTCCCTCAGTGGCGTAGAATTTGGGAAGGGTCAACTATTAACTATCCCCTCTCGTGCGCCTCTGGTAGTAGCTAGAAACTTTTATTTATCACAATTTAGTAGACTGTATACTACCCACACTTTCTACCAAGTATGATAAGGATACGTAAAATAGTTTGAAAGTACTTGGTAAAAATAATTTTTAAATTTTTAAATAAAACACCCTGTAACTCAGTAAGTAACAACATTTTATTTAAGTGATTTTAGACCAATCTTAATATTTTTAAGTCTAGAATCTACAACATAGAGATTCGACATTCTTAATGAAACTTAACCCTAAAAGGGCCGTAGTAATATAATTCCAAGAAAAAAAAGAAGAGGAAAAAACAACAAAAAATTTTGTTAATTGGTGAAAAATTGCCAGGAATCCAATTATTGAAACGGCATTTCAAAATATTTAATCCCCGCGACGTTAATAAAAAAAAATTATAAACAAATTTGAATAATTTTCTAATGCCATTCTAGGGGGAAGTTTAATTGAAATTTGAATTTATCAATACATTTATCAAAAATATACATAAAAATAAAAATAACAAGATTTAATGCAGGTGAATATTTCTTTGGCAACAACCGCGTTTTTGCAATTAAAAATATAGTAACATTTAATAAACAAATTCAATATCTCAAAAAATATTACATATTTTTCGACAATTTTTTTTGTTATTTATACTGATAACATAGCGCAACTTCTTCTGTAAATTAACATAATTTATAGTGCTTATTTAAAACGCTAAAAATAATTTTTCGCAAATTTGTTAAAGTTTTATGTATAATTATTTAAATAAATAGGGGGTCAAATTTAATTTAGTAAGTATTATGTGAAATGCTTACCCTTTAGCTTTGCAGAAAACAATCCTATATACCTTCATTAGTAATTGAATAACATCAGCAGTTAAAAAGGTAATTTTTGCAAAAATGACCCCTTTTTAATTATTTAAACAATGATCCCCTTGTATGATTTGGATACTTTCTTGAAACTATCTTTTGTACCCACCTAAACTTTGATATAAAATTTGTTTTAACCTGTACGAATTTACATTTTGATCTACATGTAGTGTAATTTTATTTTACTAGACTAAACCATTTATACCGCTTAACGTATAATACAGACACATTAGGTTCATATACTGTTATGATCTGCTTCTTATTTATTTTATATTAATTATTATTTAATTGTCGCAAATCATACATAAAAAAATGAATAAAAAATCTCAGGGTGCCTTTTTATACTATTAAAAAAATCTAAATTATCTCACGTTATACTTATCTTCTCTCGTGGGTTCAGTATCTCTTAGTTGATCCTAATCGGGATAAAATAGGGAAAAGAAATAAAGCAAAATATTAAAATAAACATACAGAATTGTCTTTTATTTATCAAAATCAATACTCTAAAATCTATCAATTCTAAAACCTGTGGACACAGATGTCCGAATGAAAGTTTTACCACTTAAATTTATTCTAGTTAAAAAAAAAACAATTTATCGGTTTGTTCCCGATGACTTTAGTACAACAAAATAAACAAAACCAAATTTATGTCTTGCAAGATTACCTATATTTCCTATTTACTTTTTGAAATATTGGAATTTTAATTCATATGCTTTTTACTCAAGATTTTAGTTTTCGAACATAAAAATCTCTTTCACATAAATTTACTGACCTTTTGCTTCACTCACTCTGATGTCTTCTCGTGACCCAAAACAGCTCTCCCTCGTTGACTATGTTAAAGGCTACTCATCAAAGCCCTCTCCGTTCTCCAGCTTCAAAACTATCAGCATACCAGCACCAATTCTCCAACAAGCCGGGCCTCTTTTGACACGTACTCGATTCAAACAAAACTCCAAAAATTCTCTGCTCTCCTTCTCAGAATAATACAGAATCAAAGAGGTATTTCGTCTCAATTTGATCTGTCTCTCGTTCCACTTTTCAACACTATTCTCCACTATCAAACAGCCACTGGTACTTGCTAACTATCTATCCACGAAAACGTCGAACTGCTCTTCCGCGATGCCAAAAACATAATGACTTCTTTTTCAAACTCTCTCAATCATTCAAACCACTTTTCCCCTTCCAACTTGCCAAGAATCAGAAACAATCTTTTCCATTCGACAAACAAACAGTCATTTTCAAAATTATTCCGACCATCCTAATTACTTTCGGGGAACCCTTCAATATTTACTCGGGTTGAAACAAAGATATTAAAATTCCAAACTTTCTTTTAAACCACCTTTTCTAGAAAGTGATAATTACATCTACCTGTGGATTCTATAGTTCTCGTAATAAACAATCTATTTCCATTTT